>NC_142762.1:39374953-39669953 GCF_054948205.1 Urtica dioica subsp. dioica
AAACTATAGCCTTTGACTTGTATTCTTCTTTGTTTTTGTTTCATGCCATCGTGAAGCGTCATCGTCATGCAAGAATCAAACTGAGAATGGCCACATTTTAGTATGCTAATACACGTTAACTATATGAGTGGACGATATGTTTTGATATTTTCATTGACTCCAATATGTTACATATTTATTCAAACTTGGCTCGCACAAAAAGTTATTTGAGGTGGGTCTAACCAAGTAGGAAAAAACTCAACTAGTTGCCATCTAAGGAAGTGCTATTCACATACATGCTTTGAGAATATACAAGTTCGGACTTGGTGCAGAAAATTCCAATCCAATGTGGACCTTATAGTTTCTTGAATTCCAACAGCACGTCCATTGCAATCAGACCACCAGAATCAGACTATTATGGGATAATTTTATATTCATTTTGTCGGTGGTTTCATGAACCATTTCTAGTATTGCGTTAGTTTATCTGATGTTACACTTCTCATGATCCATAACACGCTTCTTATGTCATAAATATCTCCTCCATAGAGTTGAAAACCTATAAAGGATCTTATGATGATGCGAGATTATTTCGTATCCCTAAACAGAATCAGCATACAGTCGTTAAAAATCAGCACACAGCTCTAATAAAATATATAAAATGGCATTCTTTTTACAATTGATAAATCTGTAAAATAAACAAATATACGCACAGCTTCATTAAAAGTTTAAAACACACAAACGCAAATGACAGGCTGATTAAGTTCACGTCTTGCTTTTCATTCAATATTTTGTAAGCAATGATGACAATCACATAATTCTTTTGCAAGGAAGTCAACATATAGTTTGGGAGAAATAAATGGAGAAACAAAACAGTCTGGAAATCCAGTTCCCACAGCATCGAAGAAAAGAGCACAGTACACGAGTGCTCTTTAAACTACGTGGGTTTCTTCTACTATATATCATGCTAGATATCAAACTTATCATTTTACAAACCGACTCTACTCTTTACCAATAAAGTTACAAAAATCACCAGCATACACAGACGTCATGGCTCAAAGTCAGTGAATGCTTTTACCTAAAAATGGTAGCCGCATCAAAACATTGAAATATGAACCCAATCTCAGATGATTCATTGGCTCGGAGATTGATTTACACAGAGTCTTAACATTAATAATCTCTTATTTTTCTGTTTCAATCCGTCCACCCCAAAAGCAACAATAATCATGTTACCACATAAATCTTTCTTTTCAAGTAAATACAGAGTTCTCATCACAGAGCATGTCAAAAACAGTGTGACCAAGAGAGTCCCTAAAAAAGCAAAAGATATGGTGGTCAACTAACCAATCCGCAACATATGTGATTTTTCAACTCATATAATCTGCATCATCAGCTACATTCTACAATGGCATGTGAATTCATTTGCATCGCCTTTTCGGCTACCACAGCTACCAGGAACACCTTTTGCGGGTTCAAACTTTCAGGCAAAAACAAATCAAGGGTACAAAAATTTCATCAGGGTCACAACTCACAAGAAAGGAACGGGATTGTAAAAACTTGGGTAAAAGCACGTGTTTAGATTTATCTTACCAAATAGAACATCAACACAAAATTGTTAAAGATACTGTAGACAAACAGCAACGAGCATACAAATTGACATCTACCGTCTGTTACTGTACAAGCAGCACCAACGGCTAGCTAGTGCATCATCTTGTGATTCAGTTTCAGACTCACTCACATTGGCTCGTCCCGAACAAAACTATATTATGCCACCATTACCAATATAAGTAAGCAAAGATAAAAGAGGATAGTCTAAATCAAACATGACATAATAATCCACCCATAATAAGATATTCTAACACCCTAGAAATAGCCTTTTCAAGAGCACGAGTTTATTTTCACAAAGTACAGAACATACCAACAAAAATAGCAAACAGACTCAGTCCAACATAGAAACTTTTTAACCTTCCAAAAACTGTGCGCAGTTAACTAACTCTCAATGTGTCCGATAACATGCAACTCAACTACTTTGCCCAACTATGAGTGCCAACACTAAAGCATGGAGCTGAGTAGATATCATGATCACATTCTACGCTTCTCTTTCATTCCTGCACAGTCAAAGTCCAAAGTTATGGCCAACTACGAAGAACTTTACATCAATGGGTACTTCACACTAAGTTCGGTATGGAAGAGAAGTGACGAAGGGAAATGGGTTAATACATTTTGGGGTGGAAACCTAAATTTTAGATTGTCAGGTAAAAACAGGCGTGGGGCTCACTGTTTTTTAAAACTCCAAATTTTGGAATGAAAAATGAGTGTAGACTTTTTATCAAAGCAATTTTGTTTGTTCATTTTTAAAATACGATAGAACATTTCAATTAGATGGATAAAATGGTAAATTCAAAACAAAGGGTAAAATCATTTTACTTCTCTTCCTTCTTATTTTCTAATCACCCAGTACATTCCTTTTCCATCCAAGTTTCCTAGCGTAAGAATCCAAACGCACAAGAAGACATAAATAGTAAACTCTGTGATAAACTGATAATAATAACTCACACTAGCATTAGATTTACGAGGAGAGGGACTTCGAGAACTATCCGCCTTTCCATGTGGAGAAGCTTCTCTTGACCCGGGAGGGCGTTCATTAAGGTCCCGTATTTCAGGTTTCTCATCCCGGGTAGGAGTTCTGCGAGGAGATGGGCTCCGGCGAGATCTAGGACTACGCCGAGCAGGCGAGGCACTTAAGTCAAACACCCAACCCAATCAAGCATGAGGTCAGACAAACACACAATGACTTGACAACTGATTATAGAGCAAAAAGAAGCACTATTTCATTTCATACCTATCATAGGACCGGCTCCGACTGCGCCGATCATCATTGTCATCGTCATATCTGTCTCTCCCACGGCCTCTGCGACGGTCTGGACTTGCACTGCGGCTTCGGCTCCGATAGCGACTCTCTCTTCCCCTCCTATGGTCCCTGTCGCGGTCATATCTATCTCTACTTCGACTCCGGCTCCTTCTCCGGTCTCTATCCCTGTGATCGTCGCGGTACCTGAAAATAATTCTTGCCATTTCTTCATAGAATTCACAACGCTAAATTCTACCCCTCGGACATTTGTATGAATCGCCACAGATGGGTGCTATATTTACATCCATTTATTTGCAATCACGAACGTTTTTCGTAACCAAACAATACAGGTTTTGAAAGAAAATGCTGGCAGATTCTATGCACCATCGATTAACTTTGATTACGTAACTACAACAACAAGAAGTGACAGAATTTCTACAAGACCACAACCAAGAAATATGAGAAGATTCCCTGAGAGTCTAAAACCTCACCTTGGACGAGGGCTAGGGCTACGGCTACGGCTTCGGCTTCTTGACCTGCCTCTGCTTTTTGATTCCGACTCACTTACCTTGCCCTTGTGACTGGAAAGAAACCAAATGCAAATCAACCCCCAAAACAGTAAATCAATTGAAATAGATAATGAAAATTGTACAGAAAGTTATCAATGGGTGAACAAACCAGATTAAAACACAAAGTTAAAATTAAAATAGCATTGACTACATTGCACAAGCAGCAATTCCAACTAGCCACATAATCATCCAAATTGTAGACTTACATTCGCTCCGCATTTGGACCATACTTAGCGAACTGAACCATAATCTCTCTGCCATCAACAACCTTTCCTGCAAAACGAACAAACACATAGAACACAGCAGAGAGAGTGATCAAAATACAACAAAATTACGACAAAGCCCAGCTTCAAACGACACAAAAACGAACCATCAAGCTTCTCCACAGCCTTCTGAGCCTCGTCCGCGTACTTGTACCGAACAAACGCGAAACCACGCGATTCACCAGTCCTAAATTATAAAATAAGATCAAAATGAAATCGTCGAACAGAGCATAACGAAACCATAGTTCTGTTCGAAGGGGAAACGGGTTATTTACCTTCGGTCTCTGGGAATGAAGACGTCGACGACTTTGCCGTACCTGTCGAAGAGCGGGAAGAGATCGTCTGCGTTTGTACCTACGGAGCGGAAGATTGTTAAGAAAGTGAGAGAGTGAATTAGGGTTTAGACATATATATATATATATATATATATATATGTATGTATATGTGTATATATAAAATCGTACGGAAAGTGATGTTGAGGACGAGAAGCGAGTAAGTGTCTCTGATGTCTGGAGGACCGGCTCTTCCGAAATGAGACATCTTTTGCTCTTACCTCCGCCGCTGACTCGGTTAGGGTTTAGCTCTTTTCTGCGGTGGAGATTTCTGAGATAATTATTCTTATTTCCCACCTCTCCGAATCCCCAAGTGCGGAAGGGAATGGGCTAAAAATCCTTTTTTTTTCTTTCTTTTAAGAAACAAGAATAATATGGTTTCTTTTTAGACAAATATGCACGTGATTTCTTTATTTTGTATAATAAATTATTTCGTTATAATTAAAAACTAAATTTAATTAGAAATTATGACACAAAAATACTAAACTCACGTCACTTTATTAAAATCAACTAAAATTTAAACTTTGATAATTATATTACTAAATGAGTTGTACACAAACTTGTAAAATTTAGGGTTCATTAGATATATATAGCCTTATTTACGTATCTAGTTTGTTATTTAGCCGATTCTTAGTAATTTTTTTTATAATTAGTTACAAGTCATTATTTACACATTTAAAAAAGAGATTTGTAACTAATTAAGCCACTTTAAACATGTGATTTTGGATCTAGCTTATGTTTGACAATTTTTAGGGATATAGTCAAATGGCTTATGTGGCAATAATTAAGGTCATATTTACCCTTATTTATTAATAAATTCGTCACTTTCTCTCCCCTATTTTTTTTCAAATAATTTTTTTTTTCATCAAAACTTCAAAAATTTGTATCTTTCTCATACGAACTCGAAATTGAGTGATTTCAATTCCTACAAATTCGTGGCGTCGAGATCTTCAAAAATAGATCCATTGTGTTTGATAAAAATTATTTTTAATGTATCATATTTACATTTCCATTTATTTTTTTATAATTTACAAAAATTTCAGTTATTTCCATATTTAAGGTAGATTTTTCTACATCTATGGTATTAAATATTATTTTTCATCAAACACAATGGATCTATTTTTGAAGATCTCGGCGTCACGAATCCGTAGGATTTGGAATCACTCAATTTCGAGTTCATATGAGATAGATATGGGTTTTTAAAGTTTTTATGTAAAAAAAAAGTGTAGGAAAAAAATAGGAGAGAGAAAATGACGAATTTATTAATAAATAAGGGTAAATAAGACCTTAATTATTGCCACATAATCATGTTGACTATTTCTTTAAAAGTTGTGAAACATAGGCTAAAAACAAATTTTATAGTTTCATTTTGGCTATTTCGTTACAATGTCCTTTAAAAAACTTAGCTGCAACAGCAAAAAATAAAAATGTGTAAATACATCAAATTTATGGTTATTTACATAATATTTACAGAAAGTTGGCTAAACAGCAATTTCGAAAGTCTGAATGAGTTAGTTTATTATTTTTTTTTTTGTAAAACTTATAATTTCATGACAGGTAAATCTGTATTTCATGACGAATCGATCACGAAATTAGGAAACGATCACTAAGGATATTTTTGTCAGAAAAAATTTCTCTCTCTTGATCTTAATAATAGAAATGTCAGATTTCAAGTTTTTTCATTCATAATTTGACTCGAGACATTAACTATATTATACAAAAATTATAAACTTCTTTAATTTTTTTTATTAGCAAAATACTCATTTGGAACTAATGTTATACCAATATAGTCGATGTCTCTCCACTTTCTCTCATTTCTTAAGCTTATATCTTTCGGGTCTTCTCTGGGGGCTAGTTAACAAGAGTTCTTACAATGGCCAATTAATTGTGGGTCTTCGGTGATGGTGGTGGTGCATTGTAGGTCACAATCGGAGTGGGTCGTTATCAACACTGGTGTGCTGGTTGCCATGGGTGTTGAGTTTTTGTCTCTCATACTCTCATACAACATTCTCATATTCAGTGGCGGAGCTAGGAATTGAATTCAGGGGGGACCAAAAAAAAAATTAAACAAAATTAAAGATACAAAATATATAATAAAAATATCCAATTCGATAAAATTATTACATATTTCCACGACGGGTTTTTAATTTATCAAAACGATCTATAATGACTTCATTATCAATACAATAAAAAATTTATTTCTCAACATAAATAATTAAACTGTCGTTCAACCACTGATCTCCAATACGATTGCGTAACTTGGTCTTCACGAGATGCATTCCAGAAAACACTCTTTCAACGCTAGCAGTCGCAACCGGCAAAATCAATGCCAATGTCAATAGTCGGTAGACTAAATGATACACCTTATCTCTTCCGATTTCAACCATTTTTTTTGCAAGATGACTAATCCCGTTCAAATATGAAAACTCTACACTTGAGCGCATATCAACAATATAGTTTTCAAGTTGATCATCAAGTTCCATGAGCTCAATTTCAGAAAAATCTTTTGGATAATAACCGGCAAGTTGAATAAGCTTTTGCTTCTCGAAAGCAACAAACAAATTATCGGGACATAAACACGCTACACCAAGAAGCAATGTAGTATTTACCTCGTTGAAACGACTGTTCAATTCTTGAAGTTGCATATCAATGACGGAGTAATACAACCCCGCGCGGTAGTGAAGTAAATTTGTAGTCACATAAGTCTTGCGCCGCGATCTTCCTCGAGGTATGTAGATATCACTCATGTCGGGTACTTGTATATTGTGGCTTTCACAAAAAGATGACACTTGGATAATAAAAGAATCCCAACCACTTTCCCTCATTTCTTGTAGTCTTTTTTTACAAACTTTGACCAAGGCAATGGCATTTACAATATCTTGGTCTCTTCGTTGCAGTGCTTTTGACAATTCATTTGAAACTCCCAATATCATCCTCATCAAATGTAGACAAAAAACAAAGCCATACGATTGCATATTTTCCAACAAGTTAGTTGCTTCGTATCTTTGCTCACAACTAGATGCATCATCAACTATAACTTCAAGGACTTCAATAGTAGATGAAAATAAAGTGAGCAAGCTAAGTAATGTACCATAGTGTAAGCCTTGACCATTTGAGCTGCAACAACTTTGTGACAATACTAGTGTACCTATTATATTTATTAATATGTATTATTTAATTTTTTTTAATAATTATAATTAAGCCTATTAATTTTTTTTTTGTCCCGAGCCAGTGGGGACCCGTGCACCCGCTGGTCTCCATGTAGCTCCGCCCCTGCTCATATTGGTGTATTGACATCTTATTTTATTTTTCCTTTTTATGTTCTTTAACTTTTGTGTGTATTAGTATTTATTTGTCTTATGCACTATCTGTTTGTTTTGGATTGAAGACAGATTGGCAACCTTTTCCTACCTAGTATGGGAGAAAAATTATATATTTGTCTATACTTTATGAAGAACCACTCTTCATAGTTAACATATTGTTTGTATGGATCTCTCGAACAACTATTATATTGTCGTTTTTACAAGGTAAAAAAGACACTCTGAGTTGCGCTCTCGAGCCACCAAGACTTCGATAATCAAAGGCGCGATCGAAAGTGTCTGGAATTCACTTATAAATTGCGCTCATCACCAACCTCGAACAACTCTATTGAAGCGACTAATGGAGCCAAAAAAAAAGGACCATGGGCATATGCCCCTTGAATTTTAAAAATTAAAATTCGTACCTCTAAATTTTACAAAGTTTTATGCTTTTAATCTAAAATTATATTTATTTTTTTATATATGCTACCCTAAATTTTATTTAGAATTTTGTTTTTACCAATTTGAGCATATCATATACAAACAATAGAAAATCAAACGAAAATGAAATAACTTCAATAAACTTTTTTTCCCGTCAATGTTGCCCGACAGTGCATTCTCAACAATCTCTTCCCGGAGATCGAGCCACCACCAAGCCGAGAGTACCGATCTGGAGAGAAGAACGCCGGTCAAAGTCAGATCAACTAATATTGGAATGACAAGTGTGCTTAGTTATCTGATCATGCCCATCTACCAGTCTTCCATTCTTCTGACTTTGTACCCCAGTCAGCTACCACGCACAATATCCATTATCTTCCTAACACCTAAATAATAATTATTATAACATCATGTTTGATCATGTTTCAGAATTATTAAAGAATTTGCTTGCCCATTTATGAAACTATACACTATAGGTTAGATAGATATATATATGTCCGTTGTAGTAAGTAATAGGCTTGACAGAGACAATAATATAATCCCAATTGGAAGAAAGAGATAGAAATAGGTTGATTAACAAAAAAAAAAACTGCCGAACTAGTTGGTCACTTGGTAGATGAGATCGTAGCACGTGACGCATAATTATTTCTATATTACTACTACTAATCGTTGGTGACCTTTTTTTTTCTCTCTCTCTCTTCCTTATATTCAGAAACATGCCCAAACTCTGGTGGAGCAAGAATAAGAACGCTGTTTGCGTTCTGTAACTAATTAACGCTCTGTTTGGGCTCCGTGAAAAGAAAGAAATGGCGGGAGGAGCTTTCACGGATGGACAGGAGACGGGGTTTAACGGCAAGATAACGGCGTCAGTGGTGATTACCTGCATCGTCGCTGCTTCTAGCGGCCTCATATTTGGCTATGACATCGGAATTTCAGGTGCGTGAGCTTTGAGATACGGAATGGGTTTCTTTAGATTCAATTTTCGAAGGTGATTAAGGGGCTTTCCATGCTAAAGAGTCAATTAGGAGCTTTGTAGGTTGATATTATTTTCACCTGTGAAGATTATTTCATATTAGCTATTCAATATGGAAAGCCCAAAGCTCCATTTGACCAACACAATATGAAAGTCCATACTTCACGGATTGAGTTGGTCGTTTCGTATCATATTAATTGCTTGATTTTCAAATTCCCCTTTGTTGAAACTTCGACGTGTATAATGACTCGTCAATAAACGACATGGCGTGACGGCATTTAGTGACGGTTAAGCATTCCCGGCGGCCGGATCCCAAATTATTCTTTTTTTTTACAGAGAACGCAAAATATTATTATTATTTTAAGGCAGTTTATATTTTTAAACATTAATTTATAATTCGACAAACGTAAAGTTACTTGGCTGTTTTTACTATACAGATTTAATGATAAAGCTCTTGTAGAAAGCTATAAATCCACGTGTCATGATTTCTGTATTGGAAACTGCATACTATATATTTTTCCTATTTTAAAAACGCATAGTAATTAAATTTAATTAAAAATTTAGGTTTTTTTACTACTAATTAAAAATTTAGGTTAAGTTACTGAGGTTTGCCTTTCAAATTTTTTTTTTTTTCTGTTATCTGGGGAATCGATTAGGGAAACTATATGAAAATTTTAATTTTTTCTGCCAGTTGATTGACTTTAGACCTCACCCATGGATTAAATGTCGCATTTTGCCGCATATTATCCATTTCTTGTGGTCTGAAATCTAAAATTTTCAGAAAAATTCATGATTTTTTTTTAACAACGAAATTTACAAAAATGACCGTTGACTGTGTTGGTTTGTTGTCGGGCTCTCGGTAACATAGTACAATCGGTCAATCATCCGCAACCAAAATTTCAATAATTAAAATAACTGTACGGAACACACGGTAATTAAATCTCCCGTGGAATTTGACTAAAACTACATACAAGTAAATAGTAAAAATTAATTTTCACCAACTATAGAGAAAAAAAAATCTTGCGTAAGAATGGTTGCAGAGATTAATTAATGAAATTTATAAGCAATTAAGTCACATCAAATAAATTATTTGCTAAATAACCAACATTTGGTTATTTATAGTTAATTAACTACAGGTTCTATTTACAACAATTAAGTGATAATTTTACCCAAATAACTCCCGCTTACTAATTTTCAATAGGCGGAAATTATATGAGAAAAAATATCAATTAATTGTTAATAGAATTTTGTAGCTAATTAATTATAATCAAGCAAACATCGACTATTATGCAAACTTAAAGTTTCTACATACTATATAATTATAGAACCCTTAACCAGGGCTTAATGTTAATGTTATGTAGGAGGTGTAACCACAATGGTGCCATTTCTAGAGAGGTTTTTCCCATCGATACTAAGGAAAGCGGCGGAGGCAAAAACGAACATGTATTGCATATACGACAGCCAAACATTGACGTCGTTCACATCGTCGCTCTACATTGCCGGTTTGGTTGCTTCACTCGCGGCAAGCCGACTCACCGCGGCTTTTGGGCGCCGTAATGTGATGCTTTTGGGCGGCTTCACTTTCCTCGCCGGAGCCACCATTAACGGCGCTGCTGTCAATGTTCTCATGCTCATACTCGGCCGCATCTTACTTGGATTCGGCGTCGGTTTTACTAACCAAGTCAGTGATATTTGTTTCTTATTATTCTTCGAATTTTATACTTTATTGTTTACTTTGCAGCTTAGTATTATGCACATAAGCGGAAGCTTAGATTTAAGACCAACAACACAATATATAAAAATTACAATTGAAATCTAATTTGACCAGGGCTCGACGGGTGATTTAAATTTAAAAAATGAAGCAGTTTATAAAGTACAGTAAAAATGGCTTTGGGACATAAACTTGCTCAATTTTATTTTATTAAGTGGGTTTTAATACCCCATTTTGAGTCGATTACAAATTAAATATTTTACATAGATGTGAAATTCGAATTGTCACTCTTAAACATAGTATAAATATAAAAAAATATATTAATAAAAAACAGTATTGACATAGCTCATTTTATTTGGTAGGGCACAGTATATACTAAAAAAATGACAAAACATTGTGGTTCATAAATTGAGTTGAGATACGTTATCTTTATGTTTAAAAATGTGTTAAAAAAATTATGACATATAGTCTATGTTGATTGGAGGGACATTTAAATGTGGGGTATGAATATTAAATTTGAGGTATGAATGATAACAAAAGACAATAAATTTCTATGAAATTTATTGTCTTTTTACTATTGAAAAAGATTAAAAAAAAAAAAAAACTTACAAAATCGTAATATAAACTTTTGTTAGTTATCATTCATTGTTAATATGGGATTCCTAAGAAACATAACCACCGTTGGCTGACAGGCGACACCGGTGTACCTGTCGGAGGTGGCGCCGGCCCAATGGCGAGGCGCGTTCAACACGGGGTTCCAATTCTTCATCGGAATCGGCGTGGTGGTGTCCAACTGCATCAACTTCGGCACCGCCAAGCACTCATGGGGGTGGCGCCTCTCCCTCGGCCTCGCCACCGTCCCCGCCGCCGTCATGATATGCGGGGCCCTCCTCATCTCCGACACCCCTTCCAGCCTCGTCCACCGCAACAAGCTCCCCCATGCCAAGGCCGCCCTCCAACGCATCCGCGGCAAAGCCTCCGATGTCGACGCCGAGCTCGCCGAGCTCGTCCGCCTCCGCCACCACGTCACCAACGACCCCTTCGCCACCATATTCCGTCGCCGCTACCGGCCCCACCTTGTGATGGCGGTGGCGGTGCCGTTTTTCCAGCAGCTCACCGGGATCAATATCATTGCATTTTATGCTCCGGTGTTGTTCCAGTCTGTCGGGTTTGGGAGTGACTCCGCGTTGATTGCCTCCATTATTCTTGGCTTGGTTAACCTTGGATCCATTCTTGTGTCTACCTTTGTCGTTGATCGCTACGGTCGGAGGTTTCTTTTTCTCATCGGCGGAATACAAATGTTTGTCTGCCAGGTACGTAGTGTGTGAAATTAGGGTTGGACAAAACCGAACCGAAAATTAGATAAAACCGATAACCAATCCAAATCCGAAAATCGGTGCTACGTCATATACCAAAATTCGAATTCGGATATTGGACGGGATATCGGTTTTAAATTAAAAAAAAAATGGATATCGGATATTTAATCAATTATATTTTATTAAAAAAATAAAATGAAAAATAAATATTCACGCTAGAATTGCATGATTTATTTTTACTCAGATTTTGATCTTTGGAATAATTTTATAATCGGGTATAATTTAAAAACTAACTTCAAAGTGTTTATGGATTATAAGAATTCGATAACCGGTTTTTTAAACCGGTTTTAAAATTGGATCCGGATTTTAAAGAAATGGATAATCAAATTTTGAAAATCGGATATTAAAACTGTATATTGGATTTAAGAAACTGGATAACCGAATTTCGGTTTTGGACTAAATTGGAATGGTTATTGGACCAAATTTTTTAAAACAGAAAATTTAGATTTGTTTATGTAAATGGCCGAAACCAAACCGAACCGATACAGTTTCAGTCCTATTGTAAATATATACTTATTTCTTCTCACTATAATTATTTATTTATATATATTTTTAAGGGGTGAAAGAAAAATTATTCATATACTTTGTATGCAAATTTGTACCTGAAAAGATTTTTAAAAAATTAGGAATTTAATTAGATTTTTTATGAATGATCTTAAAATGTTTGATTCATAATTCTATTAGACAGTGTTAAATGCGTATTGAATATTAGTTCTGACTTGCCATGTAAGTTACAGCTAGGCCAACACAAGAGTAGACATTATGAAATGTAATTCCTCAACCAATTGTGATAAATGTATATATACACGCAGGTTGGGGTGGCGTGGTTGCTATCGGAGGCAAGTGGGAGGGCGGGGACGGGGCAGATAAGCAAGGGGTACGCGGTGGCGGTGCTGGTGCTGATGTGCGTGTACTCGAGCGGGTTCGGTTGGTCGTGGGGCCCGCTGAGCTGGTTAATACCGAGCGAGATATTCCCAATGAACATCCGTACGACGGGACAGAGCATCAGCGTGGCCGTCAACTTCGGGACCACCTTCGTGCTCTCGCAGACGTTTCTGACGATGCTGTGCCACTTCAAGTTCGCCACGTTCCTCTTCTACGCCGCGTGGCTCGCTCTCATGACGCTCTTCGTCACCCTCTTCCTCCCCGAGACCAAGGGAATCCCTCTCCACGCCATCGACGTCGTCTGGCAAACCCACTGGTACTGGTCTCGCTTCGTTCCCCCGCTAACCACGCCTTTGCCTGCTTCTTCTCAGCATCATAATCACCTTCACACCTAGCTAGTAACCAATTCTACCATTTATTCTTATTATCTAACGTGTCAGTATTTCGATATTTAGTGTTTTTTTGCACGCCGTGTAGTATTTGTATTTTGATTATGAAAATTACAACGAGTACAACGCGTGTTCTAGTGTGGAAATTAATTTATTGCATGGCTTGTTTACCTATTGTTTAATTTGGGTGTCCTTGTAAACCTCACTTCTTGATGGCGGAGATATGGCTGTGTCGTGAGATAAATTTTTAATATTTAGTGTTGTTAAAATAAATAGCTCGAATATATTTATTTGTTGGGGCATTTGTCAAGGCGTGTTAGAAATATTACTTCAATAATATATATATATATATATATATATATATATATATATATATTTTGGAAAAATAAAACCGACAGCTTAGAACAAAGGAAATAAAAATTTACAACACAACACTATTATGAGCGAAGGAAAAACAAGATGGAAAGCAAAGGCCGAAGACCGTTCGACGGTTTCCTTAAAGTAATATTGCCCTCCCCGTGGGTGCCGGAAACGACGAGCAATTTACCTCCCAGGATACAACGGCGGAAGCGAGAAGAGGTTTGCACCAAACAGACTACTCCGGCGAACTAAACCTGTAACAGAACTGAACACCGACTACAAAAAGAAAAACAATTTCTGGGAGAGAGAAGAAGCTGAGAGAAGCAGAGGAAACTATGTGTTTCTGTGTGTGTTTTCGAATGAGAAGAGCAAGCCTCTATATATAAAGGCCAAGGCTGCGTTGGTTTAAGTTCCAAAACTGGTCAGCTTTAAAAGAATTTAAAGCAAGTTATTACAACCATTTAAATCACCGTCTTCAACTCACGGCCAAGTGAACAGTCAAACGTTTTTCAGCCTTAATGGCATTATTACACAGCCATAAAGAGTACTTAAAGCTCAAAGAACCATTGAATTGAAGAATCCAAACTGTTGGCTTTAAGTCTCAAAAGTACGCTCTGTCTGGTCGAGCTCATCCAGTCGAGCTCGTCCAGTTGAACTGGAATGACTTCGTCATTAAATCCAGTCGAGCTCGTCCAGTCGAACTGAAATGACTTCGTCACTAAGACCAGTCGAGCTCGTCCAGTCGAACTGGAATGACTTCGTCACTAAGTCCAGTCGAGCTCGTCCAGTCGAGCTCGACACTTTTTCAATGTGACATAAAGCATACTTCACACATCAATTTCTCATTCATTCTAGCTTTGATTTTGGCAAAATTATAATCGATATTATACCTCATTCCGCAAGGAAGAATAATACGAAAGAATTATCAAATTCCGTTGAGTGGACCCCACTCAAACCTTTGCCTAAAATCAGCAACTTAATAGACAATAAATACTCAATATTGTCCATTTTCCTCTCTAATATTCCAACAATCCCCCACATGAATGAAATTGCATGACGACAACAAAAAGACTCGACACGACTCAATATGGTGATCAGTTCTACGGTCAATACCAGTATAGGATAGGTAGACAAAGTCCTTGAACCTTCCCTCGTAGAAGTATGTCATGTTTACAGACTACTCAGTAGACACGATGTCCTTGAACTGTTAGTCGTTTGTATATAAACGATGAGCATATATCTCGCTAATATTTTCCTGCCACAGGTTTTAGTTCTCATGGATATGTTCATTTCGGCCCTGAACATGCGCCTGGTTCTGTAAGAGTTTCTAAAGAATTACGCCCCTTTAATTCTCTTTCGAAGCGGCATCACTTCTCTCTCACATAGGTGATCCTTACGCCAAAGAGTAATCCCGCATTACTCGTTCGAAATCTCAAAGATCCGATTTCAAAGAATCATTAAAAGCACAATGCTTAGCCTCGTACGGGTGTCACCGTTTTTTATCATAGGAATAGGACCGGGGTTTTCCCCCACAGTGACCTCACTTCATTCTAGCAGTTAGGTTGTCCCTTTGAACCAAGTTCTTGGGATCTCCAGTCATCATGGTTGGGTTTCCTTTGCTAAAACTTTTATATCATGGGCTTTAGTCCCATTCCTATTGACATCTTCTCTACTTGGTCCTTATTTAACCCCTTGGTTAGCGGATCCGCAATATTGTCTTTGGACCTTACATAGTCAACACTTATGACTCCAGACGAGAGAAGTTGTCTAATGGTATTATGTCGTCGACGGATATGTCTAGACTTACCATTATACATAACACTTTGTGCTCTACCAATTGCAGATTGGTTATCACAATATATACATATTGCAGGCACAGGTGTTGTCCAATTTGGAATATCCTCTACGAAGTTTCTTAGCCACTCAGCTTCTTCACCACACTTATCCAAAGCAACAAACTCAGATTCCATCGTGGATCTAGTTATCACGGTTTGTTTTGAGGATTTCCAAGACACAGCTGCACCACCTAAAGTGAATATATATCCACTTGTGGCTTTAGAGTCTTGTATATCAGATATCCAACTCGCGTCAGTGAAACCTTCAATGACTTCGGGATGTCTAGTATAGTGTAGACCATAATTACGAGTAAATCGTAAATACCTCAGTACTTTCACTATTACTTTCCAGTGCTCAGAACTTGGATTACTCGTGTATCTCGCAAGTCTACTTACCGAGTAAGCTAAGTCATACTCTTCGCTGTTCATTTACACCAACAATGGTGTGATCATCATGTTCCTGGTCTATGTAGACGACATCCTCGTCACAGGAAATGATGACAAGGCGATCTCAAGACTCATAAATGATCTTGATCACTGCTTTTCACTCAAGCAATTGGGTGATCTGCATTTCTTTCATGGTGTTGAAGCTTTTCGTGACTCCACCAGGCTGTACTTGTCTAAATCCAAGAATGTCGCTGACCTGCTCAAGAATACTGGCATGACCACTGCCAAGCTCTTTTCCACGACACTGGCTCCCAGTCAAGCCCTGGTCAAGAGCGAGGGAGGGGGGAGAATAACTGATCCTACTCAGTACAGGAGTGCTATAGGTGCTCTGCAATACTTGACGCTCACAAGACCGTACATTGCCTACATAGTTAACAAGTTAAGTTAGTTTCTTCAAGCTCCAACTGAAGTTCATTGGCTCGCGTGCAAAAGAGTGCTGAGATATCTCAAGGGAACGATGACTCATGGCATTCATCTTCGACCTTCGTCAACGTTCTCACTCATATGCTTGCTGATTGGGCTGGATGTCTAGACGA
Source organism: Urtica dioica subsp. dioica (assembly GCF_054948205.1). Taxonomy (NCBI): domain Eukaryota; kingdom Viridiplantae; phylum Streptophyta; class Magnoliopsida; order Rosales; family Urticaceae; genus Urtica; species Urtica dioica. The sequence continues at coordinate 39,391,194 of NC_142762.1, forward strand.
TCATAGATCCACCAGTGGCTATTGCGTCTTTCTAGGCGGATGTTTAGTGTCTTGGAGCTCAAGAAAACAACATGTGATTGCAAGGTCAAGTGCAGAGGCAGAGTATCGTGTTCTTGCCTATGTAGCTGCTGAGGTATTGTGGATTAAGTCTCTACTCAGTGAACTTAAGGTCAAGACAACTCAGGTACCAGTGGTGTGGTGTGGTGTGATAATATGGGAGCAGCTTCACTGGCAGCAAACCCGGTGGCTCATGCACGTACAAAGCATATTGAGGTAGATGTACACTTCGTGAGAGATATGGTGATGAGGAATGAGCTGGAAATTCGGTACATCCCAACACAGGATCAAATAGCCGACGTGCTAACCAAGGGTCTCTTAGTCAAGAGATTTTGTGCTCTAAAAGACAAGCTCAATGTGAAGGAGTCCCCGTTTCGCTTGAGGGGGAGTGTTAGAGAGCCGTACACGTCAGCTAATGATCCAGACTAGACACGTCAGCCATGTGCTAAATGGGCCGATCAGTTAGAGTTAGTTAGAGTCAGCTGTACAGTCAAGCAATGAGAAATGTACTGAGAGAGAGAGAGAGAGAGAGAGAGAGATTGAATTAATCCTCTCCAAAATTCCAAAATCCTCCATTGTGTGATTCTTCTCTAAATGATACTTTTCATGTTATTGGATCATTGCTCTCAAAGGATATATTAACACCCAACCTAGATTAAAAGTATGTAGCCAAGAACCAATTCAAACTAATATGGTGATACCGATGACTAGTATTATTTACGCGAACCACTCGAGGGTGGTTGCATTCTTCCAAAGGGATGTGAATTTTTTTTATAAAATTGGACGGTGGTTATCCGTGAAGGATGCTCCTGTTAGATACAAGCAATTAAAATCAAATAATATTAATAATACTAATTTCTCTAATATCATATGTATTAGAACAATGTTGATACAATTGGATTTATGTGTGTATGAAACAACAATGGTGAATGATGAAAGAAGTCTGTCTATTCACATAAAGAAGATGAATTACTAGTGTTTTCGGGTAGCACAAATCACAAATAGAATCTTCTACTTCATCTACATCTATTGCATATTACTGCATTTTAACAAGCCTTTAATACCACAGCCTTTCCGACTGAAATCAACGCTCATAAAGGAAACCACTACTCAAATCTAGATAATGAAAATAAAACCACACAAAATAAAGAATTGAACATACAAAAATCAGATCTAAATTTGAATAAATAATATATAATAGAAAATAAAATAAAAATCCGCTCATGGTGTTGAAAAGATCTTGCATGATAACTTGTAGAAGAAGGAACCTGAAACATCGAAGTCAACGATCATAAGCTTGGTTCAGTTGTTAGATAAGAACTTATTATCGTACTATTACCTAATTCATTATTTTTGAAAGATTCATTTCCGTAATTTGAAGTTTCCTTTATTTATATAAATAAACAATATTTCATGTTTCTTTTGATTAAACCAAGGTATGAAATATTGCGTGGGACAACATTTTCACTTATTTTGGATTTTTTTTTTCACATTTGGTGCACGTCCTTAATGCACGGTGATTTCTTTTACCCTTTTAAATGATGATGTGCTCATTTTTTTTCCATTTTAAATGATGTATGTGCTTGTCTGTATTTTTTCCCTTTTGATTTTTTTTTAATAAGTTTGTGAAGATTCATTTGAGTGCTGTGAAGTTTCCTTTCTTTATAAAAATAAAAAATATTTCTTATTTATTTTCATTTATATATATATATATATATATATATATATATATATATATTTTAATCAAGGTTTGAAATCCTACGCGGGACATGGATTTCTTGCTTGCAGTGCGGGATCCCGTTTCCCATATATCTGTGGGAGAGGGATGTTCGAAATTCGTGTTTTGGGCCGAATCCCTCACTTCTCTCTCACGCGATTCCAGATCTAAATTCCGCGGGAGAAGAAAAAATAACTTTTACTAGCCCACTAAATTCCTTTCCGTTCAACACGTGAGCTGTTTCGGATGTTATTTCTTTTCGTCATGGGCAGATTCGATCTAAACGTAGATCTATTGAGATACTTGTTCTGTCTTTCTTTCTTACGCGTTCAAGTTTATCAACGTGGAATTCCTAGCCGTCAATGATAGATGCCATGAATTTAGTGGAATCTTTATTAATATCGACAATCAATGCACCTGCAAAGTATATAAATGTAGTTTAAAACTTGTTTTTCTAAATAAATTAAAAAAAATTACTTAGCAGTTATATGCATTTGAAATTTCCTTCACCACTACGCAATTCTATGTATACGTATCACTACATTACGACGTACATACAACACCAACATCATATGACGTAATGTGGTAGCTAGCTTGGTCTAGCGGTAATCCCACACACACCTCGACGGAGAGGTCATGGGTTCAAGCCCCCATGGGATGCAGAAATGCATGCCCCCTAGGATTTATTCTAATAAGTATGTAATCTTGGCCAGTAGTGCCACCTACTATGTAATCTTGGCCGATAGTGTCACCTGCGCTTTGCACTGCTAATATATCATGTAATCCTGGCCGATAGTGCCTCTACAAAAAAAAAACATCATATGACGTAATAGAAGTAGAAATCCTAAAAAATTCCATGTACAGCTCAATATTCCACACCAAATACCGAAAAAACACAAATATAATACTTTATATGTTTATTTATTAATTACATTGCATTTTCAAATCAAATCAAATCAAACCCGATAATTATAGGAGAAAATGATTCCCAAAGGGAATCGATTACATCACAATCCATCAAACAAGTCATACTTTTCCCCCTAAATTAATGAAACCACTTTTTTGTTTTATTTATATCTAGCTTATATCAATAATAACAACGCAACTTAAAAAAAAAAACCCACTGATCGAAATAAATGAAAACACAAACTCATGAAATAATACAAGAAAGATGAAAACACTAACTCATGTAAGCCTTGTGTGACGACCCGATTTTTCGGATCGTCTTACTTATTTTACATTTTAAACTTTTAAAATTCTTTAGAAAATTTGGAGGAATTATTTTTTAAAACACATCGAATCAAGGCGAACCAAAATTTTAAAGATCTTAAAAAAAACAAAAGCATTTGAGAAAAATATGAAGATTGCATATCGAACATTTCATGAGATGTACTTAACCAAAATTGAATATACGAATTTAAAACTAAACATAGCGGCAAAAATACTAAAACATAATCCATATTCTAAGTCTCAACTAAATTAGAAAACTTTATAATACTTGAAAATAAAAACTTTAATAAAATTTATTTATTAAAGACTTGTAGCGGAAGACTTATTCTGTAAATGAAAACTATAACTCAACCCTCTCGCTATCGACGCCGCTAGTCCGCCCTGCTCAGTTCCTTGCAAGTTGTTTACAACACAGACGTATATTTTTTTTTTCGAAGAAATGAGTTTACGCTCAGCGAGAATAATATAAAGCTAACAAAATAAAATGAGTAATGCAATGCATGAACCGATTAGTAGTATTTTTAAACTAATTGGTGACTTGATCTTTCTTTTCTTGATTCTATTAATTTTAGTTTGGGGTGCTCCTAGGGTAGTCGTGCATATTTCAGTGCGCACTTTAGAGACGATGATATGGGGTTGCAAGGTCCCACACTTCGCTCTATCTAATAAACATATTAGGGACTCGGCTCGAGAAATTTCCCCATTTGAGCATCGGCCCGGGAAACTTCTCCTGATACCTCTCGAAGCGGTACTCCCTTACTTATCTTTATCCTTTCACTTTGAGAATTATGTTACATACAAATATGACATGCAAATAAAAACTTTCATTCATATTCTCATACAAAAACATGACTAAATAATAAAACATGTACATTCTCAAATCTACTTTAACTTAACACCACATGGTTTACAAGACATAAATCACTACTTTAAATTACATCTAATAAATAGCATCAACACATAACTTGCAAATCATAGCTCACTCAAATATCAAACCACAAAAAGAAACGCATACTTAAGTATATATTAAACTATATATAAGACATGTCATAAATAATATGTTCATCAAATTTATTTTTGAACTAATCTGTGTGTTGCAGTGAGATTATTCTCACCTAGATATCGGAGGTTACGATCGTAGATCGTCGAAGGAATTGGACGCTCAAAACGACTCGGAACCTAAAAGGAATCAAATGCTACCGGGGATCAACTAAGGAAAGGATTCAAGACATAATTTAGGTTCTGGAAATTTTATGAACGAGATTCGACGTGAAATTACGAAAATACAATTGGCTATTAGGGTTTCGGGGAAAAACTAAAACTTTGGTATAACTTTTTTAAAAATTCCAGTAACTATAAAACGTGATTTTGAGAGCCTTTTGTGAAGGCACCACAGCCAAACAAAAATCGAAACTATTTATTAGTAATAAAACAAGTATAACATCTTATTTTAAAAACTTGTGAAAAACTGATTTGCGGACCGATCATAAAATAATCAGAAAATATTATGAATAATATGAAAATATTTTTCGATTACTTTTTTTAAAAAAGAAAACATGTAAAACTAGCGTTTCCAAAAAGAATCAATGCAAAATAATAATTTTTTAATCCACAGTAAACGTTTTAAAGTGTGAAAATCGAAAATAGGCCAGATCAGCGAATCAGGTCTACGCACTGATTTGAAAATAATCGGAAAATATTTTTTATTTTATAGAAATATTTTTCGATTAAGGATTTAGATAGAAGACATTTAAACCTAACTTTTCCAAGAAGAATTAATGTAAAATAACGATTTTTGAAACCATAATAAGCGTTTTAAGAAACGATTTTTATTGAATCCGAACCAGATAGAAGAAATACATATCTTTTTTTCAAAGATTGAGTCAAGGGCTACGAATTTTCAAAGGAAAAGAGAAACGGAAGAGAGGACTGAGAGAAAGCGTTAAAAAAATTTGATTGAATGTTATATATAGGGTTTGATTAAACCCTAAAAGCTCAAACTCTAAAAGCCCAAACCTAAACCTATTTCTACTCTTAAAATATTAATTATTACTTTTATTATATATAAATATATACGTATATGTATATATCCTAACACTTAGTATTACGTGACGACTAGTGACTACTATGTATAGTATAATATTATATTATATAATATAATTATATATACGTACATAATACATATAATAACTTAACAAATTAATCTTAAGTATATATATAATATATAATCATATTATATATAACTTATATATATAACTAAGTTATAATATATATATAACTTATATACAATATATATATATATATATATATATATATATCCATAATTTGTATTTTAAAGAGTATTAAAATTCAAAAACACACCAAAGCACACATAAAAACTAAAACTTCAAAAACTACCACGTTAATAAATCAATAACTACTACTTTACTATTATAAAAAAATACTAACGTCACTTAAACACAAATATTTTAGCCTTTTAATTAAGCTTAAAATTTGGGATTTCACACCTTGGTGGTCTTCAGATTTCAATGATTTCATTATTTGCCACCTTGACGTGGAAAACCGGCGAAATACGCGGATACCCCGACGAAAAGAAGCATGAGCGCTACCAAATTCAGCAACTTCGAACTGTCCACTATCAATATCTCCAAAAATCCGGTACAACACAGCGAGACCAAGCATATAGAGATCAGACATCATTTTATTCGTGAGCTTGTTGAAGATAAGAAGATAAGCTTGGAGCATATTCTTCGTACTGATAAGCAACTGGCTGACATATTCATTAAAGCTTTGGATGCAAATTAGTTGTGAGCTCTTCGATCTTCTCTTGGTCTTTGTGTGATCAATTTATAGAAATTACTGGGTCTAAGTCATTATTGCTCTTCATGGGCCCATTTATTTGGTTGGCCCATCTGACCTCAAAACTGTTATGTATTGTTCATCATTATTCTCTCATGGGACCATTATTCTGGCTGGCCCATTCGACGTTTCTACAGATTATTTGGGGTTGTTCGTGTTGTTTCTTGGGCCATGTGCTTTAGTTGGCCCATCTATTCTAATTCTCGAATTTACATTCGGTTTCCCTTTTGGATTCGGGCTAATTGTTTCTCTTAGCCCATTCACTCGCACGATGTCGTTTTGATCGCTTTTTACTATCATCTCATACGCGAGACGATATGTTTCTCGAAAAAGTTTAATGCAATTTCCTTAATTTTATCAGCTCAAATTTTACAAAATTTACGCTTTCGATCTCTAAGAAATTTGTGGCTGTGTCTTTGTGTAATCATACCTCTCCGATTTTAGCTCCTTGTTTCAAAAGTGGTTTTATGATGATGGGAACAAGAAGTAGCATGTGAAGAAAGACACGAAGTAGAAAGGTGTTGCGAAAGAAGACATGAAGACGAACAAGCATGGTGTTCGTGTGAAGGGAATAACTTTTGGAGTAAGTGTCGATGGTAACTCCGGAGGTGCTCCCTCTGGAAAGTCTCCTACGCACAATGATATGATCTTCGCTAGGAAATCTTCTGGAAACTTGTGCCTCAAAATGTTGGTTTGACTATTGAAGACATTACTAGGAAAGACTTTTCTGGTGAATCTTCTGATAAGGAAGTTACGCTGTCTCCCTATTTTTCAGAAGAAAGTGATCAAGTCACCACCTCTCCCATTAAAGCTTCTCATGTCATGGTTCAAGGTATCTCTGATCCTAATGTCTCTAATGTTGTTGCTGAGAAGAATGTAGAGATTAGGAATGAAGAGACTGTTGTTGAGAAAAACCCTGAGGCTAGGGTTGAGATCTCTAAGAATGTTTATTTGGATTCTCTATTGGAAACTACTGATCCTCTTTCCACTGATGTTATTGGAGGTATTTTGGGTTTGGCTCAAGTTGTGGATGAGCAAACCACAAAGAATCTTATTCAGTCTGATGTTCCTAGTGTTGAGAAGGATGTCCCTGCATCTTTTGAACCTCATACTGATCTTGCCAAGGTGATTGAAGATGCAGAAGGTCATGTTGTTGAGGAGGATGTACTTGTTAAGGTGAATCTTCTCAAGAATTCCTCTCAGAAGAGGAAAGTTGTTCCATATGATGATGTTGTGTTGTCTTCCTTGTTTACTAAAAGGAAGAAGAAGATTGTAGTGAGTAAGAAAGAAAAGTCAGGCAGAGAAAAGGCTACTGATAACAAGAAGAAGAAGAAGAAGAAGAAGAAAGTGAAGACTGACTTGAACAAGAAGAAGTTCATGAAAAGAACTTCTCCCACGAAGAAAGTTGCCTAGGAAGAAGTAGCTGAGATCTTGGGCGACATCTGGGAAGAAGAAGAAGAAGAAGAGGACATCCGTGTTGCAAGCTCCTCCTTGAATGGGAAGCGCTCTATTGTTGGGAAAAAAATCCCCAAGAACGTTCCTTCTGCTCCTTTGGATAATGTGTCCTTCCTCAATGAAGCTAATGCAATCAAGTGAAAGTATGTGTATCATCACAAAATCTATCCAAAGATGGAACTGTCTGAGGAAGCTCAGAAGATTGAAGTGATCATAGAGTTATTGAGTGATGCTTATTTGCTCAAAACTGTGACATGGATTGGTGCCTATTATCCCAAGTTGATGAATGAGTTTATTGTGAACCTGCTTTCTAGTCTTAACAAGCCAAACAGTCTTGACTTCAAGAAGGTGTATGTGAGAGGTCATGGCTTCGACTTCTCTCCTGTTGTGATCAATCTCCTTGGACGTGGAAAGATCATCAATGTAGACAAGCTCCTTTCTATTTGTGAGATTGTGCATGAGATCTCGAGGGACGAATACAAGGAACGCCCCAAGAAGGGATTATTCCCCTTTTCGTATCTGAGTGTCAAATGCTCGGTCCTTTACATAAATCACTCTTGCTCTTTCATGTATCCTCTATCATATAGGTACTCACTCCTCCTTTGATGTTGGCGAGTTCGTATTTGATCACATGGTGAAGCATGTCAAGTCTTTTATTATGAAGCCCCCCATTAGTTCGCCCTCTTTGATTAATGGGATCCTTCTTTCTCAAAAGAAGGACATTGTACATACTGATGATGTAGTAGGGATGCTTCGGAAAAGCTTACTTTCAATCACAAGTTATTTGAAGTGAAACATGTTCGTGACATTGCTAGGCCTTCTTGTGCGACATCTGTCGTTTCTGGTGAAACTCTTGATGTGGATCCCCTGTTAGGAAATGTATAGAGTGATATTCTCAAAGCTCTTATTCAAGAGGTCTCTGTGCTTCAAGAGATAATTGGCACCTTTATTCGCTGAAAAGTTATGTGTGGGGGCTTGATCAAGGTGATAACCTCTGTGGTTTGTTCTGATGGCGATTCTACTTCATCCCATGCCCATCCTGTGGATCATCTGTTGTTTTCCAAGTGTCATGTGGTTCGGAAGAATCTCCTTATGTGATTCTGTTTGGTTTACTTTGTCATTGAGGATAGTGTAAAATACCACATTTTTCTGCGTTCAAAAAAGAATATTCCTAAACTATTGTTCATTACTTGATAGGTAGAATTGGGTGAAGTTACTATGGTATCTGAGAGGCATAAAATCATTTGACTAATTAAATTGAGAATTGTTTTTCATTTTTTGGCATTAATCTGTTTAATTTATTGATATAGTTGTCAATACTCTGTCTAGTTTATTGATATTGTTGTCAATAAATTATTTAGTTTATTTACGTAGTCGTCAATAATCTATATGATTTATTGACACTGTTGACATTACGATTTTTTTTAAATCTGAAAAAACTGGAAAATTTAAAAATTTGGGAATTTGTTTGAAGATTTATTGACATTTTTGCCTTTTATTGACATCGATGTCAATAAAATCTTCAAAGGATTTTCCCAAAATCGTTTGAAGATTTATTGACATCAATGTCAATAAAAAGACAACGATGTCAATAAATCTTCAACGATTTTCCAGATTTTTTTAAAAAAAATCACAGACTTTCCGAAATTCTAAGAGAATCGCTCTTGAGCATTTAGCCACTGAAAAAATCCTTCTTAGTTGAGAGAGAGAGAGAGAGAGAGAGAGAGAGGGAAGAATATTTTATTGAGGGTATAGAGAGAGTAAAGATGCAAATTCGGTTAAGCTAATCTTTTTGATTTATTTTTTAACCTAAATTAACCGGTTAAAATTAACCGAACGGTTAATTTTAACCGCGATTTCGGTTAAAATTAACCGTTCGGTTAATTTTAACCGGTTAATTTTCGGTTAACCTAGGTTAACCTAGATTATAAGACTTATTAAATAAAAAAAATAAAATATATTATTTTTCAAATTAAATTAATTAATTTAACTTTAATTATAATTAATAATATCTATTAAAAAAATTTAATTTAGTTAAACTGAAATTTATTAAAATTTATATACGAATTTATAATAATTTTTAAAAAATTAATTATATCAATTTACTAATTAATTTAATTATAATGAAATTAAAGGCATTAATTTCTTAAATAAATTTAAATATTAAATAAAATATATTAAAACAATTCGGTTAATTTCGGTTAACCTAATTAAAAAAAATCGGTTAAACGGTTAACCTTTAACCTAAATTTTCGGTTAAAGGTTAACCTAAGTTAATTGAATCTCTTCTTTTAAGAGAGAGAGAGAGAGAAGAATATTTTATTGAGGGTATTTTTGTACAAAAAAAATACAAGGTAGTTATAGTTTTGGATTAAATTAGACTTATTGAATTTTGGTCTCAAACTAGTGTGGAAGTTATAGTTTAGGAATAATCTCATCAAAACGAGACCTTGCTGCGGGGGCGATGTCGAAGTCTAGATATGTTGATCTCTCATGGTGGGCTTTAATGCTTGCAATTGGGCCTGTGCCACTTCTGTTCTTAGGCCCGCCATATCATGCTATAAGATGGCAATATATAACTGCCCTATATAACTATATAAGTATCTGAATGAATCCTTCCTCACGCAGTTGATTTATCCACGTTCCACACACACTTCACAATTTATGAATATTGAGCATTTATAATGCGCTTTTATTTTAGGAAATTTATGACAAAACAGGGTTGTGATGTCGGATTACTATACATTTATTGCATGCTCTCAAATTGAGGATGGCAATGACGTGCACTTGTTTGTGGGCCGATAAAAAGAGGAAAGGGCCCAAGTACAGTCCATATTGATTTATGATTAGGACAAATATATATATATATATATATATATATATATATATATATTGTGGAATTTGCTGTTGAAGTCACAACGACAGCACATTATTTCATTTGTATCACAAATTAGTCTAAATTACATTCGTGTATTTTTTTTTTTACTTATTTGTCACCTATACAATATCTTAATTACCCTTCTATTTTATATCCAACAAGAATCAATATCCACACCCAAACCCTAATCTCTCATCAAATTCCCTCCCAAACCCTAACCTCTCTAGCTCAAGCTCCGACCACCGCGCCGATCGCCGCTCCGACGAGGCCACCGTCGCCGGAGCTCTCACCGGAATCACAGAATCAGCCTTCTCACGGCCTCGAAGCCGCCGTGCTCCGATCTCTCCCGGCGTTCGTCTTCGCCGGCGGAGATACGGACCGGGCTCGACGGAGAACCAGTCCATGGAGTACATGGTTTCGACCATGAGAAGCCGACGAACTCACCATCGCCGCCTTCGCCGGAGTTCGGGATCGCGGAGATTCTCCGGATCCGGTGGTGGTGCTCGCCGGAGCAGGCGAGGGATCGGACGCCGCCGGCGCCGGGGACGGCGAGGAAGCCGAGATGGTAGGAGTTCGTTCCGACGGGGAAGAAGAGGACGAAGGAGTCGAAGTCGGCGCCGGGAAAGCGGAGGCAGCAGAGGCGATTTCCAGCGGGGTCGAGGTCGGAGGGGGGCAGAAGCGTTGGCGACGAGAGGACGGTGGATTTGATGGCCGGAACGGGGCTGTAAACGACCAGAGCTGAGCCTCTCGGGAAATCGCCGACGTATTCGAACCGATCTCTCTTCTTTCCGATCTTCGGAACCCTAACACAACAACACTCCATTGGAAAACAATTCCTAAACTTGGGGAAAAAAATATCAATGAATGAGTTTTCAAGGTTTGACAATGAGATGATCAACAGATAAATAAATTGGCTACGCGGCAAAGAACTTCGTCCAGAACGGAATGGCTGACGGAAGACTCTGTATCGTCTCCAAAGAGGTATGAATTGAAGTCGTGTTTTGGCTTTGGCATTTCGTCGAACAGGTAATACACATTGAAGAAGTTGGTGTGTGTTTTACGGTGACGAAGCGAGGAGGCAAGGCGGCGGCATCTTCCAAGGCGGCCGCGGCGGAGAACGGTGCCGATAAGCAGGGCCGGCTTAACACTATCGAAGGCCTAAAGCGAAAATATAAAATAGGCCTTTTTTTACACACTTTTTTAGTTTTTTTCACACACAATTGTCACTATGTTTTTTCATTTAGATGGGTCAAAAAATATCAATTTAGATTACTTCTATTTCCATTTCAATTTCTTCTTTTTTCTTTTAGGATTTCTTCATCTTTTTCTACCTCACTCTCACTTCCTAAATTACGAAGAAAAAAAATTCTAGATGTTTTTTCACTTGAAATAATGACATGTTTCTTTGTGAGAATTTTTTCAAGTGTTCCTCGTTAAGATTGAATCAAGTTTTTTTATTTATTAATATATCATGATTGATAGTTTTACTCGACATAATTAGACCAAAAAGCTAAGAAATACTCACAACACACTACAATTCCAAAAAAAAAAAAAAAAAAAGAGAGACACACACACCAACTTATTTAAATATAGAGAGCAAGGAAAAATATATATATAAGAAAATAGAAAGAAAAAAAGTTAGATAAAACTTAATTTTTTTAGTTGTATCTTCTTCAATGTAGTAAAAAAAATAGTCTTCCTATTGTGATAAAACCTTCAGATTTAGTGTGATGGTCTAAATGGTGGAGAGAAGAGTTGTTTATTGTTTTTGCTATGGTACACCGTACATTACACTTAGGTTGATGTTTTGTTTTTCTTTTAAAACTCATTGAATGACATAGGCCTGGTCAGATTTTGGAGGTTTAAATTGAATCAGGCTGTACGTTACATTGATTATAGACTCTGAACACATTTCAATTTTTTTTAATAATAAAAAGTATAATTTTTTTTTGGGCCTTTTTCAAAATGGGGCCTAAAGCAAAGGCTTTACTAGCCTATAAAGTGGGCCAGACCTGTCGATAAGTTGTCCAACAGAGTCGAGGCGCTTCAGATTATTGATTTCTTCTTCTAGTCTATTTTTGTTTTGTAAATATTTAACTGTGGTTCTACTTTCTTCTTCTAATCTACTTTTGTTTTGTGAATATTTAATTGTGGTTCTACTTTCTTCTTCTAGTCTACTTTTGTTTTGTAAATATTTAACTGTGGTTCTATTTTTTCTTCTAGTCTACTTTTATTTTGTAAATATTTAATTCTTGTTCTACTTTAAGGGTATTTTGGTCTAATAATAAATAAGAGTGACTTACTTGCGCAACACATTTTTTTGGTAGTGACATAGATGCAATTTTGTTAATAAGAAGTAACTTTGGTCCATATCTTTTTTTTTTTTTTTTGGTCAGGATAGACCATAGGACAAATGTGTATATAACATTATTATTTTTTTTTTGAAATTATATATAACATTATTTTAAGACCCTTTTTTTTTTTTTTGGCACTGGTGGCAGATTCTGAATATTTTGAACAGTTATACTTTCAGTTATAATAATTAAAAATTGCATTATCTGTTTCATAAAATATACTACTGTATATATTGATTGAATTTTACATGTATTAAAAAAACAATAACGAGTATTCTAGTTAATTAGCTATATTGAAACTTGAATTTTGCAAAACAGTCAACATTATATATATATATATATATATATATATATATATATATTTCAAAATAGTCATGAGCTAAAATAAACGTGATAAACTTGAAATAATTAATTTGATTAATTAATAATTAAAATAAAGAAAAATAAACCAATTATTTGAAAATTTTAATATCTTGCAGAAATAGAGGAAAATCTCTTGTACGCGGAAACAAATCAAATCGACTAATAAAAAACAATGAACCCTTCAAGACTTGAAATCCATAAATTTGAAGGTTAATATTGATTAATATATGTTAATAACAATTTATAAAAATATATATTAGCTAACATCAATGGTGAATACACATTGGGATGTAAAAATACATGCTCTTTTACGGATGGATTATTTATACTCTTTCAACTTAATGTCTCTGTACTAAATTATATAATATTGGTCAATAATGTCACATGCGTTTGTACCGTTAATATATCATGTAATCTTTGACTAATAGTGTCATCTCTAAAAAAAAAAGATACACATGAGTTAGTATCAATTGCAAAAAATTTAAAATATAGAATCAAAATACAGTTTGAATTAATTTCCATATTACAAAAATTGGCTATTTTGTAATTACTTGTATATGACAGTTTATAAAAGGATATATCAGCTAACATCAATAGTGAAAATTGGGACTATAGATTTCAAGTTGATCGCCGCATCATCAAAATTTGCTACTTGTTAAAAATGTTGAAATGTTAATTATTTTGCAAACTCATGAATTTCAATTAGCTATTTAGTCCTATATATATTACAATAAGATTTTGATATTAATTACTCATTATATATAATTCATGCAATTCTAAGTTCAATAATAAGTTTTAAGTTCATTAATTAGTTTTATGCAACATTTTCATTTTTATTCAATGACCATAAAAGAAAAAACGTTATTTTCTTATAAAAAAAAAGAGAGAGAGCGTTATAAAATTAAACCTATCAAGGGACTATTATGTTATAGATTTATGGACAACTGATATAATTAAGGGTTGACCAACCAATGAGGCGAATTACTAGGCAACAATAAATATTAATATCATTCAAGTACAATCATAGCGCTCTCACAGCCCTCCATTGTACCCTCGCAGACCAAACATTTCGATTTATAAATTTCCTTCGCTAACCAATGTCATAACTCATAAAATCTCTCTTTTTTCTATTCTCTTTTTGGATCTCATAGATTACAAAGGAATAAAATTTTATAAATGTTAACTAGGCTGACAAGAGTTTTCATCATCAAATCGTCATTGTAGTAAATTATTTAGATTCGAAATCAACACACGTAAGAAAGAAAAAAAAAAAAAAAGGTACCGATCATTATTGGTATAATTGCGTACGGTATAAAAAAGATTTGAAGAACAAAAATACAAAGCCCTATATATATAGTGTGTGTGTGTGTGTGTGTGTGTGTGTGTGTGTGTGTGTATTTACAAGCTTAAGCTGACTTTAAAACATTCACAATTGCATTCACCAACTAGTCATAACTATTAACGTACTTTTTCTTGCAGATAATTTTTTATATAATTAGAAGTAATAATATATAGGTCGACCCCATCAACATAACTACTCTAGCTAGGTGAAAATAAATTGTGATTGCACTACTTCTTTTGGCTACAATAAAACCCTGGAACAATGAAAACCCTTGTCCCATGCTTTGCACCAGAGAAGCTGTACACCGACAGCAAATTTAAAATCTCTTCAGAGAGTTAAGTTTTGAAATTTTGCGCTCATCAAGGAAAGAAATGATAGGATTGATAATATTCAGCTATATATATTTATAAGGTGATAATATGCATATATCTAACAGTTCTAGCTAGAAATCAATTTTTAGGGCGAAAATGCATGTGTGGGGATTGATATTTGATATACATCCGTATAACCTGTAAATCAGTAGTGAACTATAACTCCATGTCAGACTAGAAAATAAATATTGTATAATATATATTATATATATATTATTCAAGACTATTGGAATTTTCCCTGAACATGTATAACTAACGAAAACATGACGTACAAATTCCATTATCATGTTTGTTTATTTATTAGTACTTTTAAATCCAATGTAGGAAGTTAAATATACGTAAATAAATTGTTACACTACTTATTTTTTATGCATAACACGGACAAATATATGCGTCTTATTATAGACCTACTTTTAAGGTTAAGTAAAACTAAGATCACTAAGGCTATGGAAAAATGTTCTCTCTATTGCATATTTATCGAAATCAGTATATTATGTTACAACGAGTAGGTGTTCACTGTACATACAATAAACTACAATAAATGATATAAACCAAAAAACTTGCAGTTTATTGCATTTAACTATGAAAAATCATTATATGATCATCTGCTATTTTGGTGGGTCGCGATATAACCGCAACAAGTCGCAAATATTATGTCCTACCTTATAGCGGGAATTATATAGTTGTGATTAGTCGCAGGCAGCTATATCTCTTTTATATATTTATTGAATCTTTATATATATTGTTACTATAAGAAATACGGCTAATATTTTATTATAAAAAACGTCAATAAAATAAAATTCATACTAATAAAAATGTAAATTTAAAAAAGTATATACTAGTAAAGTGAGTACTATAATATCACAAAAATTTTACTTAAGCTTTACTAAAAATTGAGTTCCCTTCGTGATCGGCTAGAGGTCCTCCTCATGTTTTACGGGGAGGGTATGTGCCCCTATAAACTTTTGAAAATTAAAATTTTTACCTTCATTTTTTATTAATTTATATATTTTTTTAGCTCAAATGTATATGATTTTTTCAAATTTGCCTCTCTTAAATTCTTTTTCTTTTCAAATTTGCCCTCCTGACTAGAATTCCTAGTTCCACCACTGCTTCCTCTTCCTATTGTGGGCTCGCTCCTATAACCAAACCCTTTTTCGGGTTCTCATGGACATAAAATACCCGCTGCGGGATTGTTTGGGCTGGTGGCGATTGTGGCAATGCTTGAAGAGGCGGTCGTTGAGAAGCTTGGCTAGCAAGCGGTTGTTCTAGAGTTTGAACACGATATTCACAAAGTTGTTCCTTAAATTTCTTTGGTCTCGATGAGCTATGGTGGACAATCGTTGTTTCTATGGAAGAAACCTTGCACGTTATCAATGATGTCATTGACAACACATGTGATTATTGCTGACATCACCTGTGATCTCCAACCAAAGTATTTTTACAATCGAGCTTAATCGAGATCGTTGTGCTGAACATTGGATTGAATTTAGAAGCAGCCATAGGTTGTTGACTTGATATAACAATGAAGAAGAAGCTTCAAACACATTGGATTGAATTTAGAAGCAGCCATAGGTTGTTGACTTGATATAACAATGAAGAAGAAGCTTCAAACGCTCCGGTACGAAGATAAAACTAAGAACAACAAGATTTATGAGTGATTGGATAAAGATAAAATGATCTTTATTGTAGTACTCGTTTTGTTAGTATGATTTGTATCCCTAGTGTACACTTTATTAGTATTAACTTGTTTTATTGATATTATATATTATTAGCATTTTATTATATCATTCATTATATATATATATATATATATATATATATATATGTATATATATATATATATATATATTTCATAAAGCGAGACGTTCTCCCACCAAATAGCGGGTGATGTTGCGTATTTAGTATAATTTGTATTTAAAATAACAATGAGTCTTCAACCGCGTCAATTATTGCGACTATAACCGATATAACCGCGATTTTTAGAAATTCAGTCTCATCAAATGTCGCGATTGAGTGGATTATTTGGTTTATACGTCATGCAATGTTACTCTATCAGGTTTGACCCAAAAATATTTGAGGATACCACTTTTCAAGTTTCAACTATTAATTTTTTTAAAGCGCACATGCATGCTTTTACACATGGCCGGCTCAAACTCATCCGAACTCATTAGGGTCCTAGGCGAATTAATATTTTGGAGTCTTCCGATAATAGTAAACATTTAAATAAAAAAAAATTAATTATTTTGAATATAAATATCATATATATTTAAAATTTTGTGGCCCAACCCAATTGAAGACCTTAGGCACTAGTCTTGTTTGCGGCCTATGCTCTTACATATGTAATCTATCACCCATATATTCTTAGTTTGCTTGCTATTTTGTGCAATCCAAATATTGAAAAACCTTTATCTAATAAAAACCACCTGAAAGTAACAACCCCTTTCTTACTAGATATATTTTGAACCTCAGTCCATGAAAAGAAAGAGAGAAAATAATTTCGCTGCTCTCTAGGTAATAGATATTGCTGTTCTCTCGTTCGTCGTATGTATTGAAGTGTGTCATTAATGAGACAATCAAACTGACATCATAGTAATAATTGCACAGCCTCTCGTCCCACACAAAATATATTTTACTCTCCTAGACTTAAGTCTTAACATATCTTCCTAAATTTTATTACCCCGACATATCCAGATTTTTCACTTTATTATATAAAATCCGAACACAAAATATACTGAATGCTTTTAATTACGCTTGTAGCTTCCATTCTGTCTTTCAAAAATTCTATATCCAAATGATAAATAATGAACCCCACTTTTGCTATATGGCGTAGTACTTTCGGATTCGGAACCAAAGCATTTAGATTGTCCGGCATATTATTATAATCTGTTCATGCATGGGTTAAACATACTAATTATATATAGAGTTCACGTCAAATCAAAAGCGACCAATTAAATTAATTTTATTTTTTCGAACGTATCTAGTTTGTCGGTCCAATGCACATGCATGTCTCTCCCTCCAGTTTTTTTTTTTTTTTTTTTTTTTTAAATCTCTGCCCGTGAATAATTCTCGTGTAATCAATAATTTTATCAATGTTAGATTTTCCTCAGTATAGGACGATCCCTAGAAATAATTGCTCATCTAAAAAAAGCTAAGTTTTTAACCACGTAATTATTGGCGATTTGGAAGTAGGTGCTGAGACGGTTCGCTGCTATAATAGGGAAGTGATTGAAACTTGGTGTCCAGGAATAAATAAATATTCGAGAGAGAGAGAGAGAAAAGAAAAGAAATGAAATGAATATGATCTGAAACAAAAACATAAATGAAGGGAAGGAGAGGTGGTTTGAGAGCATTAAAACGGAAGGGAAAACAAGTGATGCAAGTGACGAAGAAAGATGTTGAAGAAAGCCAGGGCGTTTCAATGGTCATCCTTGAATTCTTAAATTCTGCATTTAAGTGAATTCAAGATTATTTAATGAAGGCAGGTGAACTTACTTGAACTCCCCTCTTTCTTTCATCGCCTTTAATATTTTGGGACCCTCTATTTTTGCTCTTTTTTTTCTTCAATACAAAAATGGAGACCTTTTTTTTCCTGATCATTTTCTTCCATATTTACCATATTTTAATTGAATTTTAAATCCTCTTATATATTTGGCTTGAGAATACAGGTTGTCTGTCCCAATTCTTTTGACTATTAGCAATAAAATGGCTTGGTATTTATTTCATTAGATGTGTAGTCTATTTAAGGTCTATTATTATATGAACGATTTAAACTATAAGGTTTTAGCTTTAAATGATATTATGATCTTGAATTGGCCGGTTTATATTATTTATTGAATTATTAGATATGTTCGAAATAAAAGTTAGGCTGAGTGGTTGAAGTACACTATTATTTACTAACTTGACCCGTTTAATTTTTTTTCCTATTTCGTGTGAGTGTGAGGGCATGAGTTCATAATAAAAAAATCTTTTACATTAAACTTTATTATAATTGTGCTTATATAATCACATCCAATATATTTAATTATATTAATAATCAGAAAAATAATGAAATATAAAAAATATATTGACTAAATAAGTGTCCAGCCAAATAACTAATTGAAATTAATGATTTTGCGAAATAGACGAAAGTGTATCTAAAATTAGCAAAATGGTCTAAATTTGTCTAGAATTAAAAACAAACAAAAGTTTAATAAATTAAAAATTGACCTTATATATGAATCTACAGACAGGTATATCTTATAAATTTGACGGTATTAAATTTCAATTATTTTACTAAAATAACTTGCAACTTTAACTATTTTATTAAAAAGTAAAACCTTGCAAGTTTACAACAACTATTTAATATATTAATTACCCTATTTTATATTTATTACTTGTATACATAAAAATTGTTAGTAAAATGAATTATTAATTACTAAACTAAACGGATAAAAATCCTTCAAGAGACATTAATTCATGCTAAATTGTTTGAGCGATTTTGAACTATCTAGATAGTTTATTAACCGTTGACTTGACGAGTCACAAACAAATATAATATGTAAGACATGGGACATATTCTATTTACTAAAATTGCTTAATTAAAATTGTTTTACCAAAACGCAACCATAATATGCATGGTAGGCAATGTATATTTCAATAAGAACGTGCACAAACCAAAATATTCTATTTACTATCAGAGGTGAACTTTCGCGGATAAATCCTAGGAGATAAAACAGCTTTTTCTTGGCTTTGTTTGAAGTATATATATACGTGAGCGTGACTGTACATATAGCACATTAATATTATCTGACTCAAGGGTGAATTGATTCAGTAGCCAATTCAGGAAAAAGATAATATTAATGACGGGTGCTAAAACCTTGTGCTATATTCATAAATCGTTACTCTATGTATCAAATATAACATAGTGTAATGCAATAATATGCTAGCTTGGCAAGTTTTTAACTTTGATATATATTGAGAGGGTTCTGAATTGTCATCAATCAGCAATACATGTTTATTAGGTTTAATGTCTTCCAGGCGTAATCACATGTGAAAACAATTCCTATATTCGGTAATATATCACACTTGTACCCGATACATTTCTACGTTATCATTAATTTAAAGCCAGCACCGAATTATCATTAATTTAACACTTATTGCGATATAAAAAGTGAAGAAAATGTTTTGAAATAACTATCTTCAATAGAAATCTAAATTTAATTATTTAAATATTACAAATATAGTCTAATTTATACCTGCATTTTTAATAATATATGTGTCTTGTATTAATTTGAACTATTTTTATTATTATAAAATAATTAGGCTAGAATTTAAACATAAGGGTCTAAACGGATCATTCTCCTTATTGATTTTTATGTAAATTGTGTTTTGATACGTATATGTAATGGAGTTTGCAAATAAATTACAGTTTTTTTATTTAATTAATTACATTAATTTCCAGAAAATCAACTTTCAACATTCATTAGTAAGCAAATTAATTAATGAAGAAAATCTAAAACTCAGGACTTAGTAAAAGTGGCCGAAGTAATGATCAGTTTATGAACAATTAAGCTTAAACTGAGTGCCGCCTGATTCTATATTTTTAACTTAGGTATGATCTTTTTTAAACGAGTACGTCTGAATACTAACGTTGATTCAATTAAATAATTTTAATTATTATTTATAGATGCATATCATAGATATGTTTACTATGTTGATTATTATTATATCGTATATGTATATATATATATATATATATATATATATATATATATATATTACATAGTCAATTTTATTAGATATTGGACAACCAATAACAATTACTAAATAACTTTTAATTAAGTTTTAAATTTAACAAAGAAGATGTTTACATTTTGTATCATGACCTTCTCATCTCAAATGAGATCATCTCACAAGAAAAATCAAAAGCTGCCATCAAGCACATATCATATATTGAGTGTATAACGTTGTTCAATTTTTTTTATTATACATCTATGTAAGTTCTGCCTCTCCATTGCCAATATAGTTTGGTAATTGTAATTAAAAAAAATAAAAAATAGAAATCACTTCTCTTTAATGAAGATATTTGATAGATTGTAGTAGAAAAATAAACAAAAAGAAAAGGGAATCAAAGCTGTAACGAAACAATCATAGAACCACAGCGTCATAATAATGCCCTTAAAGGGTAAAATATAAAGATACGTCAACACCGAGCTCTCTTTGAATAAGAATTGATGGTTGACAGAGATGTTGCCCAGTTCGTTTTTGTTGTTGCTTTTAATTTGCAATTGTAATTCAAAATCGTAGCTAATTCTGATCACTTAAGTCATCTCTAACAAAAAAACTAAAACACATTTTAGAGTAAAATTATTGCTCCACTCGAACTCTAAAAAATAACGTTGGTGCATAGTATCGCGCTAAATGTAGCGCGAGCTATTCATTAGTGCATTTATTTTTGCTTATTTACAGCTTCGTTCTTTAAAGTTTCTAAATAATTTAATATTTACCAACGAAATTATATGTTGTTTTAAATTTATTTTTTAGAT
The DNA here is from genome assembly GCF_054948205.1 of Urtica dioica subsp. dioica. Classification (NCBI taxonomy): domain Eukaryota; kingdom Viridiplantae; phylum Streptophyta; class Magnoliopsida; order Rosales; family Urticaceae; genus Urtica; species Urtica dioica. The sequence continues at coordinate 39,412,347 of NC_142762.1, forward strand.
TTTATATGTAAATTTATTTTAAGTATTTGATTTATTTGCATTATTCATTTTGAACAAAATAAAAGACAACAACATAATAAAATAACACAAAAATTGAAATAACTAGTAATCCATCTCCATCCAAACTACAATTCGTGTACGATTAGAGTCATGCTTGAAATTTTTACAATGCTCGACATTTTTATATTCACGGCATAGAGTATATGATAATTCACATTATCAAATATACACACACACGCAATCATTTTGACTCTTGAATAGTTCACGAGTCATGACTCATGACACAACTAAGAAATAAAAACAACAATAAAAGAATAATTTTTTAAAATAAATAGTATTCGTTAAATATTTACCCAACATACAATTTACCGGAAAACTAAGAAATGGATTATAAATTTTTATAAAATCCACAAAACACGTAGTAAAAAGATCAAACCCACAACAAACTAGCTCTAGTTGTGGAGATGCATATAAACATCTACATAATAATAAAGCATACAAAGATATGTTTTAAGTTGAAATATGTGTTCCTAAAAAAAAGGTTAGAATATGAGAAAGAATTCGTATGAAAAATTCATGGTGATGAATATAATTCACAGCGCTCAAGTCATGGGATGGATGTGGTTAAATTGAGAGAGGGCTTTAATAGTCGTTAGTTCTTAGAGTGAACCAATTGTAGGAAACTGGAGTTATTATTGTCTCAACGACATTTAAGTTTCCGTAGGCATTCAAGTCCCTTCTTCAACTGTGCACACACTCCTCTCATTTAATGACCCACCCAATTTCAATTCCACCTCTTCTTCTTGCTCACCGCCCTCATAAATTAATATTAAACAACACACAATAATAACATTGCAAGATTATCAACAACAACAAAAATTGTAACAACATTACAAAATTCAATAATAAAATTAACAAGTACTACTCAAATATTCATCCACCAAAAAGAAAAATGAATCATTTGTAGTTAGAACAAGAATTGCAATTGCTCAAAAAAAAAAAAACGAGAATTGCAATAATGACAGCGATGGTTCGACTTTAGAAGATATCAATTCATATTTTGACGATATATAAATACCAAATATATTATTTACTAACTTATTTAACTTAAAGATTGATATTTCAAAACGTTTACTAAGAAAATACAGTTTTCATACACATTATTTTTTTTTACGTAAGGGTATACAATGAGGACAATAAATTAGAAAATTAGTAATGTCAAATTTTGTTGCATAAATATAAATGATAAATAATGTAAACGTCAATTATGATATCGACAACTATGCCACATCCACTATTTAAGTCAAAATTGTTTATCAACAAAATTTTGTTTTCGAACAACAGGTCGAAGACTCTAAGGCTTTATTTCACTTTCAAAATTATCATGAAAAAAAAAATCATGACATACTTGTCATTAAATACAGTTTTTTCATGATATTTGTCATAAAAGTAGAATAAAGCCTTCTTAATAGATAATTGAAAAGATCTTCCAATTAATCATATTCTTATAATAATCTCTAAAAATTAGATACCAACAAATATATTATCGGAGATACCCGTCATTTCACTCCATGAACTATACTATAGCCAATTAGTTGATTTAATAATTAGAGCATTTGGCTTGGCTTATTCCACATAGAACGGTCGAATTTGAACAAGAAATAATGTGTCCACATTAAGGCGTTAGTCATGTGTAGTTGGGGTAGCTTTGGTTGCATCAAGATCAGGTGTGTGTGAGTGAGTATGCTCTCTCTTCTCTACAGTACTTGGTATATATAGTTATAGCCGTATTAATATCAATTTAAAGCATACATGTATACATATTGGGAAATAGTGCAAAGTAGGAGTTGGTTAGAATTTCACATCCTAGGGGACTAGCTTTTATTGCCGGCCCTTGGAGCTGCGTTACAATTTACAAATATATATAGCTAATTAATTCATCATCTGCCAACTTGGCAGCCAAGTCATCGCTTCACATTATACAGTACACAATGTATATGTATATATAATATAAATATCTTTTTTTTTCCATTTTATTTTTTGTTATAGATTCTTTCTCTCACAGCAGTTATTATCCAAAATCTCTCTCTCTCTCTCTGCCTATATAACCAACCTAACCTTTCTTTCAACTCTTGAGATCCTAATACAACTGTTTAATTTTCTTCAGAATTCTGCTCATAGAGATCACATAGAGTTGAGAGACGAAATAGCATGGTGTCTCTTCAATCCCCGAATCAGCGGACATCGATGATCCTAGAGTCGGAGAACTCGATACCGGCGCAGAAAAGGAAGGCTTTGGAAGGGTCACAAGCCCTAGCCTCCGATCATCATCAGAAGCGACCAAAAGCTGAATTCCAAAACTTCATGGCTGACATCGAGCTTCACCTCGAGACCCCACTTCCCTCCGAGTGGCAACGCTGCCTCGATATTCAGGTACTTACACACACACGTGTGACATGACATGCATCGATGTACATACATCACCATGATAATGACATCACGTACATCTCTCTTGTGTCTCAGTCTGGGAAAATACACTTCTACAACACCAAGACTCACGCGAGGACTTCGACGGACCCGAGAAAGACGAACACAACTCTCGACGGCGGCGACGATCAGAACTGTTCGAGCCTGGACTTGGAGCTGAACCTCACAAGCTCGAGTAACAATGGCGGCGGCGGAGGCCGTACGAGTGGTGGTTTGTTTTCGGTAGAGAGGAAAGCAGAGAATAATTCTCCTCCGGCGGCGGCGCCGTGGCTGGCGGCGGAGGTGGAACGCCGGCAGGAAATGGTGGCGACGGTGTGCATGCGGTGCCACATGTTGGTGATGCTCTGCCGATCCTCGCCGGCGTGCCCTAACTGCAAGTTTGTCCACTCGCCGGATAAACCCCCTTCCACTTCCTTCGTTCAAGTCAAATTCTAGAGAGAAAAAGTATTATAAAAAAAATAAACAAAAGGGGTTCTTAACTATTATTATTAATATATGGGATTGATTAAGTTTAGAAATATGGTCTTTTTTTTTCTTCTTCTTCTCATCTCATCTCATCTCATGTTATTAGATTTTTTTTTTTTTTTTTTGCCTTGACAAGAAAGCAAAGAATTTTGCTTTGTGGGGCCATTAGACGTGGTTAAGTTCAGCTTATATTATAGTTTTTTCTATGGCCTCCCTCTATTAAGAAACAAAGGAATTAAAGCTAGAGATTAACTCAACTTATTATAATATATATAATATTGATTTTATGCCAATAATGTAAATATGAAGGTGCTATATATATATATATATATATATATATATATATATATATATATATATATATATATATATATATATTATGAAGTTTGATATTGTGGATGTTGTTAATGGGTGTTCAATGAATGTGAATGTGTCTATTGCAGTTCCTAGAAGACGGATACATAATTAATATTGTTGGCGCTTGATGTTCTAATTTCTCGGTAGTGGTTAAATGCGTATCAAGCTACTCTTTTTTAAAACAATTAATATGTCATTTATTATCGTCATTATTTGAGTTAGGATGAGTTGATAAACAACCTGAATTATTGTGGTCTATTCCGGAGAAGCCAAATAAATATATATTGAAGCAGAAGCAGGTAAGACAATCCAAATAAATAAGAGATTGAAAGACAATCTGGCGCCACTTTTTTTTTTACTCTCATAGATATGTATAGTAAATGCTACGGTAACATTTATAAAAACTATAATAAACAAGGAGCAAGGTGATCGTTTTTTTTTTTTTTTAATAAATTTCCTACCAAAAAATGCAAGTTTTAAATCTGAAAATGAAAAGAAAAAAGCTAACAAAAAGAGCACTCCAACCAACATAGAGCCGAAGTAAATATAATAAATTTCCCACCGGTTGGCCTTGCCATTAATTAGCTTTACGAAGTGTTGTTGTACACTTCAACCTCACTAACTGCCCGATTTGGTTTCAACGCGTGACCTCATTTTTATTTATGGGGACTTATCTTATTATTACTGAATTATCATCATTGGCATATTGATACGTTTCCCTGCTCCTAATCCCAAGGGAAGCAAAAAAAAAAAATCAATAAATAAATAAATAGGATACATAAATTTTTCATGCAGTACCAGGTTTTAGATTATATAGATGCTCTTTTTACGTGCTCTTCATACAGTGAGAAGAAAGAACAGTGCATGAAATATATAGATGTGATTGATATAATATCAATGAAAACTAGATCGAGAGGATCTATAATCTAGTCAGCATGTGAGCTGATCATTAATGCATTCCGAGTGTTCTTATATATATATATATATATATATATATATATATATATATATATATATATCTTTTTTTTTAATTTTTTTTTTTTTATGATAATCATGTGTTATACTTATATGACAGTGATGTATAGCTAATAGGCAAACCTTGACGATATTGTCGTCATCAACGTTTTTATTAGTGGTTTAAAAACATTGTTCTGGTTGACGTTATGGCTCATGAGACCTTAAAGGCCCAACTAATATGGTTGATCAAGAACAGTGTTCCATGCTTATCCTCTATCTCTCTTCAGCTTTTCAATATTTCTGAAGAAAATCGATCACAAAATAACCCAAGTAGTCGTAATCCGACACGAGTTATTTATGCATCAGACCCGATAGAGATTGGATTTTGCGGAAGCTCGGTTCTCGATCAAATCTTACATAGAAACAAACCTCGAAAAAGGAGGAAGAAGAAAGAAGAAAAAAAAACCCAACTTAAAGAAAACAGTCAACTTTATATTCTGTAGCTCCCTAACAAAATCACAACAATGTAAATATAATAATGAATCACAACTATGATAAAACTAAGTAGATCATGTTATTTTATTCACATCACTTTGAAGAAGTTCATCTTGCTTCTATATATTTACCGGAAAGTGAAACGGTATATACAGTTACAATTAGTCAATGGGACAGTTTCCGATTTCTGTAGTGGACATCGCATCAATGTCCAAATATGCCCCGGGAGCCAGTGATGGCCTTTATGTTTTTAAAACTTTGAATTATTTGGTGTTTTAATCGGGAAAAAAGAAAAAGAAAAGATAAAATAAAAAAGTTACCGCCGAGTAGATTCGGATGCAGAGGACTGGGCCGAACAAGGAGGTTGGTTTAGTATTCTAAATCCCCCCATAAGGGCAATATGATCGGACGGCCAATAAGGTGACGGAAGACCAGGACGAAGGCTTTCATGATCGAGAAGGTCAAGTAGATAGTCAACCCTCAGATTGTTCTCTGCAGAGGAAACAAAGATCAGATTCTCGAAAAAAAACAAGTCTAGTCATGCTTAAGAGAGGTGTATAAAAAAAAGAAGCCTAAAACCTGTATAGAAGATGTAATCGAGAGTTCCCGAAGATCTTGCAGCCATGTATGTGAATATAGGCTCGTTCGTTTCGGTACTTATCTTCCTCAGCCCTTCCTCATCGCTGACTGGAACAGGGAATGAAGCATATGCACTTGCCTGAAAATAAAATTTAATAAAAAAGATGGATCGAGAAAAAATAGAAACGAATTTACCAGAAACAGTAGAGCTGTATAGCTCATTTAACACCAAAACATGCTTTTTCTTTGACTAATTTTGAGTACATGGCTATGCATTTGAATCACTCGATAAGAACATTGGATTTCTTACCAGAGGCAATGAATGATGAAGATTGAGATGATTAACTATTCCTAAAGGATCTTGTTGCGCGTTATAATTTGGATTACATTTTCCTGTAACTATGTATGCATGAGGATCACTGCAGATCAACACAAAAGAATGTCAACACAATGTTTATCTTGCCCAATGAAAAAAGAATAACGAGGATCGTTGGGTGTGATGACAAATCGAGCTCTAGATGAAAATATTCTTACGACTAGAATGGGAAAATCTACTCTAAATCAATAGAATATCTTGTTTTTTTTTTTTTTTGTTAAGAGGCTGGTTTCATCATTTTTCTCCAACTAAAGGAAAAACATATGCATATGCAATACACAACCATAATGTTATGTTAGTCGATTGAATTATATTGTTTGAGATACTATCAAGAATACTATGAGCTTTGAAATAAGGAAAATACCTTGTCGGGCGAGAGTTGAAATCACCGCAAATCAATATAGGAATCTCAGGATCAAACTTCTCCATGAGTTCATTAACAAGGCTGACAACCTTGGGTCGCAAGAAATTGCAAATCTTTCATCAATATGTATCCAGTGGCGGAGCCAGAATTTGAAGTCAAGGGGGCGTGGCGTATATGATAAAAAAAAATTAAAAATTGAGGAGTGCGTAAGAATCTTTTTTCAGGGGGGCAAGTATGAAAAATCATATAATCTTGGGCTAAAAATGTATATAAAATATTAAGGTAAAAAATCAATTTTTAAAAGTTCAGGAGAGGATATTCCCCCTGGTCCCCACCTGCCTCCCCCCTTGGATTTATTCATTAGATTAAAATAAAATAATAAAATGTACCTGAAATAATTTGATAACAGGAAACTCCGAATCTGCAGAAATGTGGGTGTTTACCTGTTTGTTCAAACACTGTGTCAGTCAGTCTTTCGCGAATAAATAAAATCGTTGTAATACTACAGTGAAATGAAACGAGAAATGAATATATCACCACACAAATTCGGGCGTGACTGCTATCTATGTTGTCCAGAGTTTCTAAAACAACGACAAGTGCAATATTGTCCTGAAAACAAAACAAGGGAATACACACAAACTCAACAAAGAATCGCCAACACTTTTTGACGAGTAAACGCTGATACTCAACAACGATTATCGAATACCTTGCACAAACGGCGGCTAGTTTCATCATTGTGCCCTAATGCTCGAAGATATTGCATCGTAATCTTGTCAAACTCGAGCTACATGAAGAGACTTGATTATACCTCTGGCCAAAGATGTATTCTCTGACACCAACATTGCTTTCCTCACCTCGTGTTTGATAACCTCGTAGAATAGATTGCTTCGGTAAAATGTCGCACAGCCATCACTTACAAGCCCGTGAGCCATATAATCCTGCACCGCGTTTTCACGAGATTGGCATTAACGGACTGAGAGCGGAAAGACTAAAACCAATGAGGGAAAATTTTCTTATTATCAAAGCTATATCTTTTATTTTTATTTTTATCAAAGGTTGATACAATCATCAGAAGGAAAATTAGGGAAAAAAAAATCCACAAAAAAAAAAAAAAACAAATATAAAGATTTCATAAAATTCTCAAGAATGATGTTTTCAATCTGTAAAATATGCCGTGCCAGATCAAGAATCATTTTTGCATCTAATCTCCAAAAGATCTCAATTATTTCAATCTTAATAATAAAAAAAAACCTGGCTCTTTTTAATTTAGGGACCAAACTATGGTAGACAGTCGAATTCGGATCCTGGTTTAACATTACCTTTGATGGTTTCTTCTTGTACAGAACTGAGTAGCCACAATTAGTCAGCTCGGGTTCGAAAAAGTCTTCAAAGTGATCGCTCTGTACCTGCCCAAACGTGACTGGTACAAAGTAAGCTAGAGGATCGACCAGCAACAAATCATAAATTCATTTTAAAAAAAAATTGGACTTCCAATGTACCTCTTGAAGACAAAGTATATCGGCATTGTACCCAAGGATTTCACTGAGCAGCAATTCACGCCGGTATTCCCAAACGCGGGCCCATTTTGGGCAGAAGCCGTATCTCCTACCGCCGCCGAGCCTAGTGTAAAGATCCGCCAAGACATTATAGGTCAGCACGCTGAAAGTGGGGCCCGCAGCTCCGGCCCCGAAATTCGAACTGCTCGGAGAGCATTTGATCACGCGACGAGGCTGAGAGACCGGAGGAGTGATCACACGGTTTGTGGTTACGACGCTTGCTTCGGACAAGTGAGTGCTCGACGAAGGATCCACAGCAACACAGACCAGGCTGAGAGTGGACCCCAAATCGTCCAGTGTCGGGACATAAGATTTCAGATTCCCAACGCCGATCGATTCGTTATCTTCTTCGGCGCTGTCGGAATAGTCGATTCCGTACCGCGAGGGAGGGAATTTTATATGATTTCGGAGCCTGTATTTTATTTAAGAGTGTAATAAGCATTTGGCTCTCATGTTCTACCCTAATGCACAACATAATCCCAAATTACTAAGATTAGCCGTTAAATATCTTGTAGATTTTCAGAGAACCAGTTGCTTTGAGCTATACAAGAATAGAATCGTGGCGATAGTTCTCCATATTCTGAGATCATTAATTGAGAAAGTAAAAGAGAATTCATGAAGTTGGAAGCCGATTCTATATTGTCACGAACAGAGATCTAAATCTTTAGGTGACCTCTTGTATTCGAGGATTGAAATGAAACAAGGAAACAAGGGAGAGAAAATTACCAGGAAAAGCTGAAAGTGGGTTCGGGGACGGAAAGAGAAGCAAGTTTGTGGACGAAGACATGGGGATTGATTTCGATTCCAACGACAGGAGTGTCGGAAGACAAAGTCACGCCCAATTTGCATCTGAAGCTCTCGGATTCTTCAACACTCATTTCTCCAGAGTCGTTTCGCGAAAGAAACAACAGGGAAATGTTTTGGACTTGTTCTTAGGTTGGAGAAGAGGTCTAGTTGTTTAATGGATTATACATTTGTGTTGTGTGGTGGTGTTGTTCTTTTGCCGCTCTTTTTTGACCATGTACAAGGAGGTTTTCGTATTATAACAGAAAAGGAAAAAGGGAATAGAAAAGAAAGGGAAAAAAAATGAATTGTCGAGGAAATAAATAAACAAATTTATGGCAGTAATCATTTTTTTTTTTTGGTCTTGTGGGCGAATAACATCAAAGTCTCGTTCTTATCTATTCTAGTGCTATGAACGTTACAATAGAATAAGAAAAAGGTATATAACAACATAATAGAATATGTCGTATATAGTAGTGCATTATTATACATACTTTCTTCTTTTTCTTTTGTTTAACTATGTTTTCTTCTTATCTAAATTGTTTGTCGACCTTTCCGAGTTGACCTGCTTTATTGTTGATGTTCTTTTTCGTTGTATTTTCCTTTTGCATTGGACATCCATATATATAACCTTTCTTTTTTTTATCGAAATATATATAACCTTTCTATTTGCAAATTTCCAAGTTACGGCACTACCTAATACCATTCTCGCTTCTTTTACATGATTATGGCAACGTCATTTCAATTCCCATTTCCACAAGCAAAGCAATATCCACTCTTATGTACATATTATTTATGGACAAAACATCTATAGAAAGTTGGAAACCCCTCAGCGGGTCAATGGATTCAGTTCTTGCGTGAGAAAGAAGCCAGCCCTCAAGTTTAGCTATGGCGAGACGTTCCTATCATCAGAAAAGTAGAAATCATTTTGTGCAATAATACCAGGCATAGATGAGCTTGGTAATCGTATTGGAATATACCTCTTAGTCAAAAGCATAAGGATCGTCTGCGTATGGGTCAAGAGATCCTTCTCTAAACAAATCGCCTATGTTTGAAGGATGTGGATGAGCACCGTCCTTAACTCCCTGCTTAAACTGCAGTGCACAATACATGCCAATACAAAATTCATTTAATTGTATAATAATAATAAAAACTGTATGTGAGGCCTGAGAGTTTAAACAAGGTCGTTAATTGAAATACTTATTTTCACTCCATACTTTCTATAGCTCACATGACTTGCTAATTTCCCCTTGTTTATATTCTAGCAACATAAATACATAAGAGCTATACAGCAAGCATTTAGTTCTACCATCACAATGGAAACTACATCAATAATTTTGGTTACTATACTAAGCATGTACCTAAAAACGAAGAAGCGTGTAAATAATTGCTATAGCTTTCAGGTCCGGAAAAACTAAAAAACGTGGCAAACTTTTACATAACTCAAGTGGAAATCAAGTTTTGAAAAATCTAGAATATTTGCTTATTCGATTGTCTGATGATTATTCAGAATCATGACATCCTGGTCTCATTGATTGGGAAAACAGATCTTAGAAGGTTATCATGGTATTTGACATGATGATACATATATGAATGGCCTTGACAGAAAATAGCGAGAAATACCTTGACCAAAGACCTTGGGGTGTTTGCTTTTGGTGTATTAGTCTTCTTGTGCTTTCTCGGATCCTGCTTGCCCATAATAAATGAAGGTGATGTCAACCACATAATGGTATTTAGATCAGTATCTAAACTCTATTTCTGCTCATGAAAAGCGTATGCAAGTAAATAGGGAACACACCTCAAACATAACAGTACTCTTTGTTCTCTTTCGTTTTGTAATTGTTCTCCCACCGTTGGAAGTTTCTACTTCATATTCATGGCGAGTAACCTGAATTACCATGAAGTAAGTCTTTCAGGTAGGATCATAAAGAGCTCCATTGCATACTATTTGCAGCTACATTAGCCTCTTTCATTTTTATTTGTCCGAATTTTTGAACTACAATTTATGCATTCTCTGTGGGAATACTCAAAACAGAAAATTTAACCTTCTTATGATGCTTTGGTATGCTCAACACACTTCCCGTGCTAGCATTCTCAACTTTCTTTAGCAACTTTGAAACCGGAGTTTGAGATGCTCTCACGAAAGGTGAATCCTGTGAAAGATACAGAATAGCAAATACTAAGAGCAAATTAATATGAAGTTCAATTGACATATAGTGTTACTTTTTATCTTTACCTTCTCATCATCCTGTTTCCTTATGAGAGTATGTTGACTTCTCTTGGGACCAGAAGGATTTCTGATATGCCTTGACGAAACAGAGTAATCCTGCAATTCGTGGGAATTTGACATTATCCATGATATATATGCAGAGAGAGAGAGAGAGAGAGATAGATAGATAGAGAGAGAGCACAAATATTAAAATGCAAACCTTCTTTGAATTAACTTCTTGGTCTTCTTGTAGCTTATCACCCATCACCTTCCACTGCAATTGCAATAATGCCCTCTGCTGGTCCTCCTGTAATGATTATTCAAATGAATAAAAAGCAGAAATCAACGATTTTTATCCTTTTCGTTTGAAGGGCATATATATATATATATATATATATATATATATATATATGTGTGTGTGTGTGTGTCTGTGTGTGTGTGTGTGTGTGTGTGTACTTACTTTGGTCTTCTGAAGATCCAGTTCATCTTGAAGCTTTCTACACTCATCTTCAAGCTGACACTTTAAAGCTTGAATCTGGGCCTCATGGTCGGTTTTCAGTGATGTTATTTTCTATAATCAAGAAATAGCTTGTTAGAATATTAGTGAACTCTCTTATAACAAAAAAGAAACTTAACTTGATGTACCTGTTTCGTTGCCTCCTCATTTTGAAGTTGTGAACGTTTTAGTTCTTCACTGTGCTTGTCTTTAAGGTTCATTTCTTTCCTATCATAATCCTGCTGAATATGGCTTACCTAGACATTCAGATGAAATTCAAATAAGAGCCCGAATGAATGTGTCGGCTAAACGAAGAATATATGAAAGCACATTAGTATCGAATCATTTAAGACTTTCTGCGAAGTTCCCAACTTATATTATGTGCAAACTTTATGATTGACCTAAGGAACAACAATGAATGAACTCGATTCATATTTCAAACAGTTTAACATGCATCAAATGCAGGAATAGATTTTTTAAGTACAAGGAAGAGCTTTCAGAATAAGATGCATACAAGTGGGTTGAATAATTGACATATAAAATCTAATGTCAAGTGGGTGAGGCTTACCAAAGCAGCATGTTCCTCCTGTACACGGACCAAGTACTGCTTTGATTGTTCTTTGCATTCTGTAATCTTTTGGCCATTTTTTGTTTCCATTTCCTCAATAATTGTTCTTGCCTACATATTCAAGAAAATGAGAAATATCATTTGGGACTGTGAATGTTAGAGAGGGGTGATGACTGACAAACCTTTTCCTTTTCCATGTTGACAATCTCCAGCTTCTCTGCCTCGTACTTATTCCGGATGTCATTAATTGCCTGATGAAAGTTATTATTCAGTAACAGAAGTAGTTGAGCATATTTCAGGTAAACCTTTTAAATTAGTAGGAAATAACACCTGATCATTCCTCTGAGACAACTCTTTCAAATGCCTTGATAGTTCTAGCTGCTTACTTTCTAGCATCATATCAAATTCCTTTGTAGCTTCTGCAAGCCGACTTTCAGCAGCAGTCAACAATACCTGATTCTGCAATGACACACAAACCTTCTAAGACACAAGATATTACAAGGGTGGCATAATGTATATTCCTGAACCTCTTTCATTTTTTCCTCCAGCTTCGTCTCTTGTTCCTTAGATTGAAGAATCAGTTCGTCCTTTTCCACTAACGAATTGCGAAGCTGTTCAACTTGTTTTTCCATCTCGTCTATCTGTACGTCACGTTTCTCTCCCTCTTTTTTCAGAGTATCTATTTCTTCAACTTTTCTCTTGATCTCATCTTGAAAATTTGCTGTGTTGTTCTCATTATCGGTTTCCAACTCCGATATCTTCAACAGTAGATCTTGCTGTAATACATTGAGAAAACAGTTTCAATAGAGACTTTCGAATGATAAAAGTAAAATATGTTGGTTGATAAAACTTGCAAACCATTTTGGTGTTTGATGATCTTGAACTTTCGGAAAGAGCATCAATTTGAAATTGTAATTTGGCAACTAGCTTCTCTGCTTCGATCTTCTTTGACATCTGAATCTCTGCTTCAGACTCCAGCCCCTGGATCCTTTCGCTGGCTGTCTGTCTTTCCTCTGAAAGTTGTGCCGTGATAGAGTCCTGAGATCTCTGAAGTTCAGTCAGCTTATTATTTAACTCCTCACAAGTCAATTGTAACGCATCCTTCTCTGATGTTACATGTAAGAATTTATCATGGAGTTGATCATACTCCCTTCTGGCTTGCTTGCTAGCAAGATCCTTCTCCTGATGGGTTAACTTGAAACAGTACTCATAGAGGGAGTTTAACTGATCAAATTTATCCAAGAACTCCAAATTTTGTTTGTCCACTTCAGCCAACAGAGAGCCCAATGCGTGAAGAAGAGTCTCTAACTTGTTTATCTCAAGCAGGGATGTATCTAATCTTCTGGAAATATCATCCTTTAGCGTCTGAACATCACTCTTTTCTCTTTCCAGATTCTCCTTAATGGCTTCAAGTTTATCAATATGATCTCCTTTCATTTGCAACTCAAGTGTCAGCTCGCTCAATTTAGAGTTCAAACTTTCTGCGGTCAAGTTACTAGCTGCTACAGCAGACTCAAAGTTCTTTATCATGGCATCTGCATGAAATAACAAACAAGGTCGCATAAAAATTCATATGTATGAGTTTGAAATTTCATTTGACCAAATTAACAAATGATTACTACAGTTTCTAGATCTGAAATTCACATAAACATGTGTCAGAACAAAGGTGTCCTCTGATAATACTACTGTCTCATAGTTACTAACAATAGCTGTCTTTCTGAATTGATATTCAGGTCAAATTTGGACAGAAAAAAAGGTCTACTGTGAAACATACCGAGTGAGATTAGCAGTCATTGACCCACTAAGAAAGCCAGCCATTTAAGGAAAACTAACAGATTGAGACAACATACAAGCATCTGAGGCATATTGATGAACATGTACATTGCAATTACAAGAATTTTATATCTGTTAGTACTTAATAGCACTATCAGGAAATTCTTATATGAAGTCCTGTAAAAAGTGCCATTATAACTCGCAGGACTATCACTTTTTCCAAATACCAGATTTCACCGGTCAAAATCCAGAAGTGAAGTTCTGTCTATCAGCTCTTGATACAGATAAATTAACAAAACATGAAATCACTTCACCGTATCAAGTTCCGGTAGATCTTCAAATATTTATTTCTAATTTTTTTAATTTGTAGTTTCACCTGGGAGGCTACCTTTTTCCAATGCATCAAATTGATTATCTCTTTACACACATATCGAGGCACTCAACAAGGCCATATGCCAAAATCAACCCCTGGATCATAGTAATAATTGAAGACACTGTCGTGCTGTGAAGGAGTATGATTCTATAGAGGAATGAAACCACTATATATGAAAGTTTATGTTATGTAGACAAAAAAATGTGCACTACGTCTAGCCATATAGTTTGCAAGTAGCAACCCTGTAAATTTTGAACTACTTTCCCACCAAAGACCGTGTAAACATTGAAGCACCATGTCATGTGCAGTAATAAATTTAATTTATACTTGTATGCAATGAACCATTTCCAGAAGGGAACTGAAGATCAGGAGAAAAGCTTACAACTCGGTGGAATCCATGCTGGTGCAACTATTTTTACCAAGCATATTGGTGTGTGTAGAAATTTCAGAATCAAGAAATATACTATATACACAGAAAAACTGCAACCTAAAAAAATGTTTTGGTTAAGTTTTTTCTATAGTTAAGAACCTAAAATAATTTTTTTTCAAAAAGAACAACACACTATGTGCACAGTTAGCAAGAAAACAAACAATAACAAAAAAAGATTAACCTTTTTCCTCTACGAGAATAGCTGTTCTGCACTTTTCGTCTAGGTGAATCCTTTCTCTTTCTTCTTTCTCAAGTTTAACTTCTTCCACCTCCTTTTCACCTGCAATTAAAAATTGCATCATGTTTTCAATGTTAGATTTATTATTCAAAAGTAAATTATACCAGAATCAGCCATTTAGTCAGAATATGCAATCTTCTGACTTGGAAACAGAGATATGTTCAATTTAGCTTGCCTAAACAGCATAGATGCAGGGCACATCTATCAATCGAAAACAATACGGACCTTTTTTTAGATAAAACAATTTGTACTTGATAAAGATAAAACTCACGCTTTCTGACAGTTTCTGCAGCGGATTTTAATTTCAGTGACAGATCATTTATCTGTTGATTTAAATGATCGAGAGCTGTATCAGCGGCTGATAGTTTGCCATAAAAAAACTCCTTGTCTTTTTTAGCTGTTAAAAAGGAGGAACAAAAGTTAAGCTCCCCTTGCGCTTCTCTTTTCGAATTGAACTATAACTGTAATGATTGAAACATAAGAAGAGTTTGCCGACTAATCTTTACCAGCATGAACCTGATTGGCCAACTGCTGTAAAGTTTCAGTTAGCTGATCGCATAGTGCCTTCGTAGATGAAAATTTTGATTCCGAACCATTCCATAGCTTCTTATCTTCTTTCAGCTTCACCTTGAGCTTGGCGTTCTCATTAAATGCATTTTGCAACTTTTCTTCCAAGTCACGGATATACTCCACAGCTTTCTTCGCCTTATTGTTCTGCAATAATTATATGCTTAATATATTGAGCTCACAACTAATTTTTTGTTTACAGATATGGAATCTGGTTGATGAAAGCGTACCGAATCCTAATGATCCGATACTGGTGATAAAAAAATATGACGATTAAACAGAAATATAGAATCAGGCGCTTTAGCTAAAATCTAGGTTAAAATCAAGATCGGTTTCCAAAAACACACAGACACGAAGGCCAGAGAGAGATACCGCCATTTCCAGATCAGCCTTCACAGAAGCTTGCTCTTTCACCAATTTTTCTAACAATAAAAGATTCGACAGCACAATGTCACAAAACGTCCAATTTTCCAGAGAAAAACTACAAAACTACCAGTAAGTTCCCAATTAAGAAATAAAAACCTGCGGTGAGCTTCAAATTCGCGAAGCTTCCTAAGGACGTTGAATCCGATGAAGGACGCGGAGAGAAAGCGAATGTCTTTCCGTTACCGCCGGAGACCGACGCCGACAGCGACTTCAGACGATCCAAGCTCTTCATGCTTGGAAACCCTAGCTTTTGCATTTTCGAAGTCGGAAAATCTATCGCGCAGAAAAAGAGAACGGACTCTCTCTCCGAAACTCCAATATCGTTCGAGTATCGTAGAGTACAGGAGAGCTTAAAACTGATTTGGCGCCAAGTTTACGGGGTATTTATAGGAGAGAATTTTCGCAATACGGACACGATGACATGTGAAATCTAAAAAGAAAATTAATGTCAGATATCAAAACTAAATTTATTTTTTTCGTTTTCTTTAAAGTTATTATTACTTTCTCTAAATTTTTCGTTATCATTATAGGTGCTTTAGTAAAATAGCGAATTTAAATTAACAATTTAAAAATAACCAAGATTTGTCTAAAATTAGTGAAATAACGATAAACATGTATTAAGTATCAAATCTTCTTTGAACATCCGATAATTATTTTTTAAAGTAATAAATATTTAAGTTATGTCAATCACGACTACTAAAAGTGGCTATTGGAAAGAAGTAGAAGTGTCAGTTCCAATAAAGTGTCTTCCAAATGCTTATTCGAAGTGGCACTTTTGTTAGATAATTTGATGTCTTCTATTGTTTAACGAAAGTGAAATTTCCGTTAGACTTAATGGAAATTAGCATTTTCGTTAATTTTCATTAAGTAATTAAAAAAAATAAAAAATCAAATTCAAATGGTAAATGAAAAGGTACTAAATTGTTAAAATTTTAAAAATAGGTAATTATATAATCTTAAAAAAATATTACAACAAGATCATGAGTAAAACTATATAATAAAATTTTTATCAATCTAATGATAGAATATAAATTATATAAATGTAATTATATAATAAAAATTAATAAATTTTTTATCAATCTAATGATAGAATATAAATTATATAAACGTAATTATATAATAAAAATTATATACTTAACTATATGATACAAATTACATAAACTAAACTATATAAAATATATATATATATACACACACTTAAGTATATACTTATATCAAGAGATTGTTGTAGAGAATGTGTAGAGAAATTTTGTAGAGACAGTGTTGTGATTATTAAAAATGAAATCAAAATTGGTCTATTTATAGCGTTGAATTTTCGAAATGGATGAAAGTATAAAAGTTTAATAAACTTTGGGTTCAAAGGGTAATAAACGGTAACATTTTTGCAACCATAATATCAGACTAACGGAAATAACATTTTTTCTTCGTCAGCCAAAGCATCCGCAACTTGCACGTGCCAACGGAATTTTTTTTGGTATTTTCGTGCCACACAAAACTCGACATTTCCGTGAGGCAGAAGATGACGCGCGGAAGAGCTTCCTTCCGATAACTGTCGTTCCGAAGCCCACCATAAACGACGTCTGACTTTCAACTATAATTTTGCTTTCTAAAAGTTATCATTTGTCATGGTAAAAAATATTTTTTGAAAACGTATATTTATTTTAATCGTTTAAAATTAATCAAATAGTTAATTTTAACTATCTAGCTTGGTTAATTTTAGTCGATCAATAATCAATTAACCAAGGCTAATCTAGATTTTAAGACTTTATTAATTAAAAAATAATACAATATATTATATATCAAAATAAGTTATTTACGAATTTAAAACTAATTCTATTACTTAGTAATTAGTTCAGATAAAATAGAACTAAAAGTATTAACTTCTAAAATAAATTTAAATACTAATAAATTAAATTCAAATTTTCTAATTTAGTTCAATTAATTTTGATTAATCCAATTAATCAATTTTAGTTAAACGGTTAACCTCCAATCTTAATTTTTGGTTAAAAATTAACTTAACGTCATATATAATTTATCCCTATTTGTGTTTTTTTTTTGAAATTATACCTTATTGATAATTTATAATTGAAAACGGATTCTTCCATACCAAACGCACCTTTTGTTTAATCCAAAAATGAACGTCAAAACAAACTGACCCGTTACTCCAGTGTACCCGCAAGAACGCTGCGAACAGATGGGTAGTGACAGTGAAGGGCAAAAAGGAGAACTAATTTTCGAGTGCCAAACTCAACCGACTCGAGTGAGTCGAGGAGCGAGGTAGCTCAAATGCAATATCCATGTCTGCCCATGGAAGCTCAACCAGATTTGGCATTGTTTAACGATATCCAACCAATACCTCTGAGCAACACTAGAATCGCAATCCCCAATCCTAAATAGGAGATTTTCATTAATTTCGACCGACGCTCCAAGCGAAACAAATTAAAGAAAAAATATGCGGAACTCGGAGCTCTCTTGCTTTGGCTCTTCGCTCTCTCCGAACTCGGGGCTATATCTTAGCGGCGGGTTGTTTCTGGATCCGGCGCTATCGAACTCCCTTCTCCGGTGGATTTCCCCGGCGGAGAAGTGCTCGGACTCGCCTGGGGTTTTCGGCTCTCCTTCATCGTCTTCGTGCGTGTGTCGATTGAAGGCGGTCAGAGGTAAGCCCGGCTTTCTGTCCGTGAGCTTGAGTGGCGACGGAATTGTTAGGGAAACGACGAAGAGGTGTCTGGTTCAGAACGAGAATGGGTTCGAGGGTTCCGAGGAATCCATTGCCGACGAGACGGAGACGAAGAAGAAGAAAGTTCGTCCTGGAACCGCCGTGAACACCACCAAGCATCTGTGGGCCGGCGCCGTGGCCGCCATGGTTTCCAGGTCTGTTTGGCTCTATTCTTTGAATGTGAGCTTACCATTAATCGATAGATAGTCTGTGAAAGCGAATTTGAGGGTGAAACAGGACTTTTGTGGCTCCACTGGAGAGGCTGAAGCTGGAGTACATAGTCCGGGGCGAGCAGAGGCATTTGATAGAGGTGGTGAGGAACATCGCGGCCTCTCAAGGGCTCAAAGGATTTTGGAAGGGCAACATGGTCAACATTCTTCGCACCGCTCCGTTCAAAGCCGTTAACTTTTACGCTTACGATACGTATAGAAAGCAGTTTCTTAGATTCTCCGGGAACGAAGAGACCACGAATTTCGAGAGATTCATTGCCGGTGCCGCGGCTGGGATCACCGCCACCGTTCTTTGCTTGCCGCTCGACACAGTACGTTCATCCTAAGGATCATTTTTTTACAAGAAAACCATTATAGTCTATTTCAAATTTCTAGTAGTTCATGTATATAAATATCGGGGTAGTATGAGTTGTTGCAAGGATCAACTTAAAAGAACTTTTAAGTATTTCATAGGTATGAAAATTGTCGTAATTGTATAAGAGTTTCTACATATTGTGTCATAGATCCAGTTCCATATGCAATAAGGGTTTGGTGTCTGAAAATATTATATCATTTGCAACAAATCCTTTACAAGGAAACATGCTTTGCTTATGTACTAAAATTTATATCATCTGAAAAAAGTTTTAGAAAATACCTTGTAGACGGGTACAAATTCCCTCAATCTGAAGTAATTTGTTTCTCATTGATCTTTTTCTTCCGTGATGTCACTTTTTGGCAGGGTTAGTACCCGCTCAAAATATAAAATACCAAAAACAATATTAATATGTATTTTCTTTCTATTCTATACTGATATGCTGTATCATTCAGATTCGGACCAAGTTGGTGGCCCCCGGAGGAGAAGCTCTCGGGGGAGTTATCGGTGCATTCAGCCACATGATCCAAACGGAAGGATTTTTTTCCCTTTACAAGGGGTTGGTTCCGTCGATATTAAGCATGGCTCCTTCTGGAGCGGTTTTCTACGGCGTGTATGATATACTGAAATCAGCGTATCTTCATTCCCCCAAAGGAAGGAAAAGAACTCACGACATGAGCGAAAAGGGCCGAGTACTGAATGCCTTTGACCAGCTGGAGTTGGGACCGTTCAGAACGTTGCTCTATGGCGCCATCGCCGGCGCTTGCGCCGAAGCCGCTACGTACCCGTTCGAGGTTGTGAGGAGACGGCTTCAACTGCAAGTTCAGGCGACTCGACTCAGTACTTTAGCAACGTGTGTGAAGATTGTTGAGCAAGGAGGAATTCCAGCTCTCTATGCAGGACTTATTCCCAGCTTGCTTCAGGTATACACACACACACACACACACACACACACTAACAAACCCATTTTTTTTAATTACTGCGGTAAGACCCGGCTGAAATCCACGAGGCCCTGTCATTATCGACTAGGAGGCTCGAGAATCGTCCCAAGAATCGCCCTTAACACTAGCCCAACACACCCACGTATATATATTTATATTTATAAACTAGCATATCTTGAGATGGGAGATATGCGTCATATTGATTGACGAGGCTCGAGTGTTAGTAGTATTGTAATTGGAAAGAAGTAGTTGGATGAACTATTTAGCATTAATAAGAGAACGGTGAAGTAAAAGGATAGACTAATGTTGAGTTAGATCTTGATAATTTCCTTACGGAGAGAACAAGCCTTCTCAAAAGCTTGTAACTATCTTGTATTTTCTATTTCCCCACAAATGAATTGCAGAGGTTTGGGATGAACAAGAGAACATTGAAGTAGAAAGATAGGCAAATGTTGGGTATGGTGAGAACAAGCTTTTCTTGTACTTCCGATTTCATTTACCAAGGAATTACAAACGTTTGTATCAAGAGACATGCTTGATGTGCCTAAAGATTATCAGGATCCAAGATGATAATCTTACAATGTTACTCACTTGATGTGTTGCCACGCTGGGTATAGTTTTAGATTACCTGGGTCCAAGATGATAATTTTTATAATGGCACGTGGGGTTGTACATAGATGGGAAATAATAAGTTATTCTGAAAATGTAGATGGGATGGTTGTGGCGTTGTTTAAATATATCTTAATATAACCTGGCTCCACTTCACAGTCAGTGTATATTGATGTCGAGGAAGTGCAGATTATAGAATTCAATCCATCTCTTTTATTAGCGTCCCGGTTGCAGATTTGACTGTTTATCAAGATGGCACTTCTGCTGTGACATAGATTTTTACCATGATTGATCAACTCTTTGCTTGCTGCTAAATATTCTGAGAGTCAAATTTTATGTTCCTAATTTTGTCAGGTTCTTCCTTCGGCTGCGATAAGTTATTTCGTGTATGAATTTATGAAGATTGTTCTAAAGGTGGAATAAGAGAGCGGTAAATCAATCCTCGACAAGATTGTACAGCAAATGGAAGAGCGGAACTCAGAAGGGTAGGATTGTAGTGATGCCACATTTTTCAGTTTTAAGGGTAGGCAAATTCGATCCTTGGGCTCCCATTCATGATGTTCTCAGACTCAGACTCAACTCATACGCAGACTCGAGCCTTATTTTGCACTCCTTGTCTTTCCGCATCTATTTGCTAGAGAATTGTATACTTCTTGAATCAAGGGACATATATCTTTGAAAATTTGAAACACAGAGCTTTTTAAGAATTGTCTATTTCTAATTCTTGTAATAGACAGTCCTTTAAAACCTCTTCAAAATTCTTTAACTTGATACATGTCACACTTCTGTTCGAGGGATTTTATCAATTGATGCAATTCAAACATGTTAGGTTCATATTGTCCCATAAATGGATAAAAGTCTTTTGCAAATAATGACCAACTAACCACAATAGTTGGCTGATTGATTGCTCTGTAGTCTGTGCATAACATTCATTTTTAGTCGGCGTAAATCTCCGCATGGTGCAATAATATAACGGTGAGAGTCTGACAGACATTAATGTGGTGTTAAACGCAAACGTACTATCTAATCCAACAGTTAAAAAAAAAAAGAGTAGAGTATTTCGAAGTTGATGCTTCAATTCTTTACGCACTGAATATTGGTAATCTGGTCACACGAACGCTTTCTATTTTGGGTATGGGCATATTAGATAGGAAAAAAGCACGTCAGCAGAGCACTAATTAAATATAATTAAACGATCCACGTATCTAGAACCCACTTGCGTCTCTTCCTACGAGACGTCTACAAAGTAGCGCGCTCTTTCGTTCTCTCTCTCTCTCTCTCCATTGCTTTCAAAACTGAGTTGGACACGAATATTTCTTCACATATCTCTATTTTAAAATATTTTATTTTGCTGCGAAATCTGTCTCTCTTTCTTCCTGTTTGAATAATCTGACGAGCTAACCCTAGAAAAAACGCCGGCCATGTCGCCGTCGAGCTTCGCCGGCGATGAAGAAATCGGCGCAGATCGTCGCGGCGACTTGCCAGAGGATGGCGAGCCTTCCTGCAGATCCGACGATCGATCTCCTTTCTCCGCGCAGTGCGCTTCTGCGTCGACGACATTGAAGGACTCGGAGAAGCTCCGGAGGATTGTGACAGCTTTGGCAAAGGGCTTCGCGATTGGTGCTGGCCTCAAAGGCGGTCTCGCTCTCTTCTCCATCCTCGCTCGGTTGCGCCGAAGAATGGCATTGGCCTCGCCGAGGTGAATTGAGATGAAGTAACATTTCTTCGAGTCGTTATGTCGAATTCTGGTGATAACTTGTGTTTGATTCCAGAGCGAAAGGAGTGATCACGAACACTGAGGCAGTTATAACGGCCTTGAAGGAGACGCTGCGATACGGACTGTTTCTCGGTACTTTTGCAGGCACATTCGCGTCTGTGGATGAGATAATTGCTTCTTTGGGAGGTTACCGTAGGCATGTTCCTTTTCGCCCTTCTACTTGTTTACATTTCTCTGCCTGAATTTCAACGAAATTATGAACTACGTTTAGGCTAGAACAGTAAATGAATAGTGTCAAATTCAATTGTTAAGGCCTGTCAGTGTTTCTCTTCTAGCTCAGGACAGGGAAATGGCGAGCTTTGTTGGCAGGGGCTATAGCTGGACCCTCGATGCTTCTCACCGGGCTCGAAACACAGCACACGAGTCTCGCTATATACATACTTATGCGCGCCGCGGTCTTGGCGTCACGGTGCGGAATTAAAAGCAAGCGTTACGGGAGGATTTGCAAGCCGCTCACCTGGGCCCACGGCGACATTTTCCTCATGTGTCTCTCTTCTTCCCAAATTCTGTATGTAAACCTCATTCGTACTTGTACAGAATTTTCAATTAGACTCGTTAGCTGTATGAGTTATTTGTCTCTTACCTTTGGAGTTCTACAAGTTAACTGAGTCGAGGAGAGAGAATTTGATTGCCCAGGTCGGCCTACTTACTGAAGCCGGAGAGCTTGCCTGCGTCGTACAAATCATTTCTCAATACGCACGGTGCGAAGGACGTTGCTATCATTCAAGCTGTGAAAGATATTGCAACTGGTATGCCATTCACTGATTTGGAGGCGGTAGAAAACTTTTACAAATCTGTCGGTGTAGACATGAAGTTAGACCCGAATATGAAAGTTCCCTGCCCGGTACGCGATCCCCAACCAATACGATGTTACGTTTCCAAGAACATAAATGGGTTTGCACTTGTTTATTTATTCTAGTGTTTGATGAAAATGACATTAGAAAGAGGCTTTGCTAATCTGTTTTCTCACTGTTATTCAATTGTGCTTATGTCATGGCCATTTCAATTTTTTAATGTTGTGAAACTCTGATGCAGGTTATACATGGAAACCAGTCGTGCGAAGGGCATATTGCTTCTTTTCTTATTCAATCCTATAAGAGAGCACTACCAGTATACCTTCCAGTATATCTGATTCCCGCACTAATAGTTCATCGTCAAGACCTTTTGAAAAAGTAAATGGTTTGATTTTCTTTCTTTTTTTTTTTTCATTTTTCTTTGCATCAGAATATATTTGTTTGGTCTACTCAGTCCTTGTAAATGTCTTTTTTTTTAAAAAGCAGTATAATTTGTGACTTTTTGTTTCATCAATAATTTTGTGGACTTAAATAGAAGTAATATCTGTGACTTGGTGTGAGTGTGACTTCAGTTATGCATACTCGTATATCAATCTTATCATTTGATTTGATTTTTTATTTTTTTTTAAGTAAGAGGGAATGGTATATCTTTCCATCACGAAATTTGTTCGACTAGAACATAAAAAAGGAAGAAGTACAAGTGATTGATATTTGTCACTGAATAAGTCTTTCCTAATTGCTTGTCCCTTTCACATGCTTTGCTAGTACGTCATCTAATAGACACCATGTTAACCACTTGCAGGCCCTGCACGATTGTAGGAAAGGGACTTTTTGGCACAGCAAGATCAAGTTTGTTTCTTTCCGCCTATTGTTCGTCAGCCTGGTTAGTGTCCACATTTCTTATGTCCCAAATTGTGACTTATCTGGTTCTCTGTTATGCTATAAGAAAGAATTGCATGTTACTGTTTTTCATGACTTCTGATGAGAATCAGGTACATCATTTTCTATAGTTAATTAATGTGTGGCATACCTTTTTTTTTTTCTCTCACTGCAAGATTCATGTTTCAAACAATCTGCAACTGCTGAAAAATTATGTTTTCTTTCCACTTGTGAAAAAATATGTTTTCTTTCTACTGGCAAAAAATGTAATCTTTGTAGCTTATCGGGCACTAGTTATGGTACTATCTCAGTGCCAATGAACTTGGCGTGTGAAATGACTAAAACAGGATGTCGGAAACTATCTTCACTGGCTCTCTTGGACCACAAACACTAGAATAGTTCCTGTACCCAAACTCTTGCTCGAAATTTATTCGAGCAAATTCTGAAACACGTCATAGTGAAGAATGAAATCTGACATATATCTTACGGAATGATCTTTAATTGAACCGCAGGATGTGGACATGCTTTCTCTTCAGGATTTTCAGGAGATGTAACGTTCCAATGGTGGCAATTGGGACGGTAATGAAATCCCCTCACAAACACCTTGTTTTCATGACCCAATTCATAATAATCAAATGAAAAGTCGATAATGTTGTTGAGATGGTGATACAGTTTCCAACTGGGCTAGCGTTGCTGATCGAGAAGAAAAGCAGGCGAATGGAGATCTCACTGTACTGCTTTGCGAGAGCCATCGAGAGCTTCTTCACTTGCTTGGCGGATAATGGGTACTTGCCACAATCGAGGAAGTTGAAGCGAGCGGACGTGGTGGTGTTCAGCTTATCGACTGCCATCATAATGCACTGCTATGCTCAGGAGAGAGAAGTTTTCCGATCAAAATACTTGAACGTCCTTGACTGGGTCTTTGGCGTTCCACCTCCGCCATGTGAAACCCCACGCCGCAAACATGTTTAGGGGCAAAGCCGACCCTGTGTGGGACGCCTAAACCTCGATACTTCACATACATAACAACCATTGATTTATAGGTTCGAGTTGACGACTACAACGTAGTGATTCTTTGTAATAATGTTGCAATACAGTTGATCATATTGTAGACAGTTCAAGTGATTATTTTTTTTCCAGCTATAATATTAATTAATAAACCTTTACTGATACCTTAAATCTTCCATTCTATTGCGAGAGATTTTAGTTCAATACATTCAGTTCGTGTGCAAGTATTGGAAGCCATCAACAACCTTTCCAATTGGCTCATCGCTAGTCATATAGCAAATTGATCAGCAGCAATAAAGCGATTGTAACACAATAAAAGCAAGCAAGCAAGCAAGCAATTCATTGGTTCCAAAGGAGAACCATTTACAGATAGAAGTGAAGCGAATTGTGTGGTAGTAATAGAGAGTAGACTAGACCTCGTCCTCGTGGAGGAGCATGTTGGGGATGCCCTTGGTGACGGGGAAGCGGCGAGCGGTCTCGGGGCAGAGGAGAGCGCCTTCCTCGAGGTGGAGCTGGAGGAGCGCGTGGTGGAAGCGGCGGAGGAAGTCGTCGGAGTCCAGCATGGCGGCGTCGGCCTCGGCGGGGAGGTCGGAGTAGCCCAGGGCAAGCGAGGCTTCGGCGAGGGCGCCCCATTCGATCTTCGCGAACATGCTTCTCAGGAAGTCGGCGTTCATCTCCACCTCCTTCTCCACCACTTTCTCCGCCTCGATCCGCAGCGGAAACCCCTTCGTCACCCCCTTTATGTTCGACGAAAGCATGTTGTGCGTCAGAAGCCTCATCTCTCTCTCTCTCTCTCTTCTTTGCCCTAGCCACCAGACTTCGTCCCTGTTGAAAGTCGGCCGAATCGAGTTAAATACCCCAACTTACAAGAAACTAACCCCCGAACGCTCTTTGTTAAAAACGACACTAATAGGGGAAACGACAAATGTTCGAAAATAAAAGTGTACCTCTCTTTTTAGCTTTTTTTTTTTTTTTTTTTTTTTTTTTTACATATATTGAGTCGAGCCGGAACTTCCAATTTTAAAAGTGAATTGTACCGTGTGAAGTGTATATGACAAGACACTTTCCAACAACTTTAGCTGGAAGTGACTTTGATTTAGAGAGTTTGGGTCAATGGTAATATTGTGTTGGTTGTTGGGTCTTTCCATTTGAAACTCGAAAACGTGAGATAAAGTAAAAAATTTGAAAAAAATGAAAATAATAGAGAGAGCGAATAACAAAGCTAAAAATTCTTTATATATTTGGAAGTATTGAAAATCAAGTTTCTCTTTATTTTTCTCAATTAAAAAATATATTAGATTCTCATTTTTGTCCCTCGTAGTTTTCGGATTCCAAACGGATCCTAAAAGCTTTATGATTTTTTTTTTATATATATTTGAAATCCGAAAAAATAAGAGGGAAGAAAAATGAAATATCGCCTACTTCTTTAGTTTTAAAGGAAAATAGTAAAAACAAAAAAAACGTAATTAAGTAAATTTCATTTTCTTACAAAAACTTGAGCGGTATATAAAATTCATATAAATTTTTACATGTGGGGTTATGTTTCTATATGTTTTTTCTTCAATCTACTTAACATTTCAAGCACAATATGGAATTGAGATTTTCCCT
Organism: Urtica dioica subsp. dioica; assembly: GCF_054948205.1. NCBI lineage: Eukaryota > Viridiplantae > Streptophyta > Magnoliopsida > Rosales > Urticaceae > Urtica > Urtica dioica. The sequence goes on from NC_142762.1 coordinate 39,438,760, forward strand.
CTCATTTTCGTTTTTTTATCAATAATTCCACTTCCCCTCACATTCTTTGGGTTCCAAAGGGAGTCTAAGGGTAGAAGTGCATCTCAAGTCTCAACATTGAAATGAAGGCAATTTAACGAAAGAGAAGAAAAGAAAAGAAAAGAAAAGCCTTGACTAAGATTTATATTTGCAATCATATTCTTAGCAAAGGGGCCAGAGAACGAGCAAAAATAAGTTAGTTGTTTGTTCTTTTATATCGATAAAAACGTATAACAACAATTATAAAAATCCAATTTTTCACCATAACCTGAATGCCGTTATACATTAACTTAGTTACAACTAAATTTTGATCATAAAATTGTCATAAACTTGCAAACAGAGCAGAGAAAGTCGTTGCAATCCCTAATCAACTGCACGGTTTGCTTGCTCTTTGCTCTCCCTAGCTTGATACATATTTCCACCACTTGTAAAGTCCGAATCCATAAACTATGGAATAACCAATAACTCTCATTGGATATATCTTAAATACCCTGCACACAAACACACACAAGTTTAAGAAAATTAGCCGAACTACCTCGTTTTAAAAAACTCTCTCCGATAATACATTACTTCTTGTTTGTATTCCGAAAATATCCTATTTTTTTACACTTTTTTTCTTTATTATTTAATATTTTATTTTAATTATTAATTTACAGTATCATCTAATTTTCCATAATTGCATACAATTTTATTTAATATAACCGCCCAAAACAGTCTAATTTGTGTAATTTACAATCAGAGAGAAGGAACAAAACCTCATTGGGCTGGATGTTTGGGCCAAGTAAGAGTCCCGTTCGTCAACAGTGACGGGGCTGCTCCAGCGAGAAAAGTCACGGTGGAAATAAGCCCAATCGGGCAACAGAATTCCGGAGATTCCCACAACTCCGACGATGTACGTCACCATCACTTTCTTGAAAGAGAAAGTGCTTATCCCAACCACCAACACCACCGCCGCAAGCCACACCAGAGTCGACCTCAAAGCGGAGTCGTTCGACATCTCAAAACGGACAAACCAACCACTGATTATTAGAAAGAAACAAAAAAAAAGAGGGAGAGAAGAAGAGGAAAACTTGACTAAATGAGCGAGGAGGAGAGATACTGAATACGGATGTTAACAGGCACAGCGCGGCTTGCTTTCAATGCTACCTCAACTGTCTCATTAATGCATTGTGGCTTTATTTATTTATTTATTATAATCAAAGTACGATAATAACAGTTATTAAATTTTCTTTACAATGGGAATTACGCAGTGCAACCAAAGGTCGTTGGTGGTAATTTTGCGTGGGTACCTTTTCCGGGGCTTGTTCTTATGGCGGGCATCGTCTATTAGATGGGTCCAATTCGTTGGAGTGTTACGAGGTTTAACTATGGGCATGGTCAATCACGCCCAAATGATCCACGTGGCACATCAAAATGTTAAGCGGGGAAATCGTATGCGAATTAGGAATGACAACATGGCCAGGTCCAACCAGACTCACTTGTTCCGTTATCAAAACCCGCTTAAAATATGGATCAATTATTTGAATTCGTTTAACCAATATTTTTAGCGGAACAAATAACGGATATAATTGGTGAGCGACGCGTAAAAAAGTATCGGATTCGTTATCGTTTACCCGTTTTTAATTAATTTTTTAATTATAAAAAATAATAAAACAATACTACACTAATGATTGAAACAACTTAAAAGCCCCGAGTTTAATTCCTAATAAAAACATTTTTTTTAGTGTTAACTGAGTACTAGATAGATAGGTACGGGTCCATCTATTCTTTTACCTAGATCCGGATGCGCTAAAATCTTAACGGGTCTCACATGTTTATCCAAATATAACGGATATTACACGGCATGTTGTTACAAGTGTTGTTGGCTTATTTTATACTGCAAGTTTGTTCGGCAAGATGTCTATCAATATGCTCCAGGATATGTTGAGACATTTTGACCTATATGCACAAAATTGTATTTTTGGCAAGTTTCATGTTTTGCCAGAATGTTTCGCGGAAGACTGTCTACAATCTCAAGCAAACCCTTGTGCTTGGTATAAGAGACTCATTGAATTTCTTGTACAGAATGACTATGCTCGTTGAGGAGTCGACAAGACTTTATTTGTGAAAAATGAAAGAGGAAATCTCATAATTGCTCAGATATATGTCGATGACATAGTTTTTGGAGGAATTTCTGCCAAGATGGTGGAACATTTTGTCCGACAGATGCAAGATAAGTTTGAAATGAGCATGGTGGGAGAGCTAAATTACTTCTTCGGTTTCCAAATCAAGCAAATGGAGGATGGGATCTTTATCTCTCAAAGCAAATACGCTAAAAACATCGTAAAGAAGTTTGACCTTGAAGGTGTATCTCATAAGCGTACTCCGTCTGCTACTCATGACAACCTCTCTAAGGATGAGAAGGGGTTGTTGTTGATCAAAGTCTATACAAAAGTATGATCGGAAGCTTGCTTTACCTTACTACTAGCTGCTCCGACATAACCTTCTATGTCGGAGCTTGGTTCTATCCTTGTTGTCTGTACAGAAGTGTGATTATCAGCTTGTTGCCTCCCCTTGTTTTGTTCTATCCTTGCCTTTGGTCTGTTTTGAGGTAATTAGGGGGAGAGGTAGTTAATTTTGTCATTTATTTTGACTTGTTAATTACTAGTCTCTGTTTGGTGTGTCAATTTATTTTTTTACTGAGACTTTATTTGATGATTACTGCTTTGGAAGTGCGTCACTGGAAGTGCTTGCCTAAAAATAATCAAATGGAGAGTTTGTTGTTATGAGTGTTGTTGGCTTATTTTTTACTGCAAGTTTGTTCAGCAAGATGTCTGACAACATGCTCCGTGATTACGTGATTGAAGTCTTCACGTGCGTTGATATCGAAGATTACCAAACACTGGGAGAGTGTTTGAGAGTGGAATTGATGGGATCTCATATTCAAGGAATCCTGATTTGGAATTCACGGGTGTAGTAGGTAAAGGGATTAATAAATTTCATTTCCATTGGGTACACTGTCCCTCAGATTAGATGACGTTGCACCGAACCGGGTTACCATTTTTTGTGTCTGTTATTTTTACGTATTGTCTTCTATATAATCCATCATTTTCATCGGAACAGATTGTCGCATACATTGACTCTACATTGTTTGCAACATCTTGTCTCTGATTAAACAAAATTCCACGGACCATTAATTTAAAGAAAAATTAGTCGATCTAAGCCACATCAAACGTTGCAATTGTAATCTAGCCAACATTTCGTTTAATTTTCGAATCTGGCCAAATTTGATGACGTGTCATATTTATGTAAGATGGTATTTACTATATTAGCCTTGGTTTGGTTTCAAAAATACTAGCCCACGTTTTGAAACTTGGTTTTGTAGCCGAATTTGTTATATTCGGTTTATATTTCGAATTTTAAAAAAAATTCTATATTTGGCAAAGTTGGTTATTGAGCGTTTTTTTCTTTAATGAACATTATAGCCGTGTAAGCAAATACAGTGTAAATGTTCGTAAATTTTTGTTAATCTCCGTTGCTTTGTTAATTTCTGTTAATTATGGTAAATTTACATATGTGCAGGTAGAGCCGATTTCTTTCCTTTCCTTTAATACGCATTTAATACAGTATTTTTGTTTTCCAAATTTATTTTCTAATTTTGAACGGGATTTTATCATAATTACGTGTATTCATTATCTTGTTTGACTTTATTCAATCAAATAAATATTTCATTTCCCTTTTAATTACATCACCGAATCTCCTATTATGAATTCAAAAAGCTGAAATTAAATTGCTGGAATTATCGCCGTGTAAGTAAATACAGTGTAAATGTTTGTAAATTTTTGTTAATCTCCGCTGATTTGTTAATTTCTGTTAATTATGGTAAATTTTTTGTGCATTTATTGCATGAAATTTTCTCTTTTAATTACATCACCGAATCTCCTATTAAATTAGTTAAATATCCAATTAAATTGCGAAAAAATATGAAATTAATTGGTTGTATACAATTCAAACCGGTCAAACGTGGGCTAGTGTTTTGATCAAGTAAGTATAAGAAAAAGGGTAAATTAGGTATTTTATATCCGTAAATTTCAGTAAATGGCTAGATTGCAAAATTTACCAACGTTGACTAGATTCCAAAAACCGTGTTTCAAAATGGTTACATTGCTAGTTTACCCTAATTTAAACCGGCTAACGGGTAAAATTGTAATCCCTGATTGCTTTTATTTTACTTGGGTTGTACTTATGCCGATGTAGGCCTTTTCGGTAAAAAAATTTATAACATTTGTTCAAGACTTAGATACTAGGCATAACAATACAAATTTCGTACATATTCTAACAACAAATAATAAGACCTCAAAACAATGGTGATTTAAACCTATAATTGGATGAGAGTACAACATGTGTGAACTTCCGACGAGCAGAAGATATACCACTCTTAACTTGGCCCTTTCAAAATACCCTTAGGGGTTGATGACAAAACATCGTTGGAGGACCATCGATTGTGGAAGAATACGTTTGAGTATCTACACCGCCATAACTCTAACAAAATATTTGAGCTAAAAACTCAAAATATAACTTAATCATCTTCGGAGACAAAAACCTGCAAATAAAGGTGGACAACACTACAAAATCTACAGAATAAAAGTGCATAAAACTAAGTAGATTAAATAGAACACTAAAGATAATGGAAACACTAACTATCACAACTGTAAAAACAAACTACCACCTAAAAAACTCTCTATCTGCATAACCAAAATTCGTCCATAAACAACCTAAAACTTACCTTCCTTAATCAAAATCGGCATCCAAAGGTCAAGACTTGAGGTAGAGTACAACCTTTAACCGGAACAGAAAGCCTTACTCCAAGAAAACCAACAGGTGCAAGAACGTTGTTGATGAAGAGTAGATCCAATTTATCACTAAAGAGGACAAACTCTACAATGACAGATTAGACGTTGTCGGTCCACACGATCAGGGATAGCGACGATCTTGGGAGACGTTGTTCAAAAAGACTATAGCTTAGCAAGATATTTCCACCACAATCAAGATAGGAGGCGTCCGGGTTGGCAACCACAAGCTCTGAGGCGGAACACAGACAATCCTTGCATGCACTGAGCATAAAAATCAGGTTTTCAGGGATGACCGACTTATTCCTCAGGTAATGAGGGGCATCACTACCATTATGCTCATGAGACCACCCAGATCCATCTCCACTCCAGGGACAATATATTCACGCCATGACGCCAACAAAGAAAATCCACAACAACAAAGCAACATGAACACGATTCAACAAGTAAGAAACTTGTCAGGGACGCATGGAAGATGACGGTGGGGAAAGGAAGAAATAACGAAGAGGTTGTATATGATGATAGCAAGGACAAAAAATTTAGGGTTGAAATAAAATCTCAAAAGTGAACAGAGTTCACCCTAGATCAAATACGCATCGCTGGTCGAACCATGGCGGCGTCCACCAACCCAGGGGAGTCTGAGATTGAAATCTTTAAAAAATCTTTTACGAAAACTAAAATTCGTGTAGGAAGGGAGAATGAAGAGAAAGATAAGGGGCGTATTACCATTGCGCAACTCAAAGACAAGTTTTTTTTTTTTTTTTTTATTGTGAACATTATTAAAAAAAAATACCATTAGATTACTTATACTATAAGATTTTGTAGCTAACTAATAATTAAGAATCGTAGTATTATGAAATAATCAATGTTTAAAAATAGCTGATACAAATCATTACTATCAAATTTCGGTGCAAAATATGAACACTTCAAAATTAATGGGAAAATCCCAACTGTAAGGTTGAATTATAAAATAAAAAAATTGTTGGTGAATCAAGCGCGTATCAGACACGAACAATCATTCTGATGCTACTCGTTTGAGATGATTTCACCATATAACCATATTAATGCGGAAAAATAATTAATTACGCTGATCATAAGCTAATTAAATTATGGTTATAATTAACAAGATCTAGTTATATTTAATTAATTTAATTCACGAGAGAATATTTATCAAGCAACCGATTTGAGCGATAAACGAATACTTACATTGATTTTCGGTTCAGCTACAGAACGCTCCTAAACCAATGGCGTACTCCTTGCGTCGTCTTGATGAAGGACTCGAGGATGACACCTTAGTCTTCTGAAACGTAATCTCCGAGGCGAATAAGAAAGATGAGTGGGCACAGTCTTTATCTCACTAGATCACGAAACTAGGTGTTTCGAGATCTCTATCTTATTTTACTAAGAATGGAAACGAATTTCCGAGGGGAGGGAGAGGCAGAAGTGCACGGCCAAGGTAGGCTAGAGTGCACGAAATTATTAGGTCAAAATCCTTAATTTTTTCTTTCTCATGAACCCCTATTTATAGTAGTAAAAGGAGATATTCATGGAATCTTCCAGAATATATTATTTCATTTTATTGTGTTCACACTAGAGGATTTAATCTAGGCCCTTGGATCTCAACAAGTGAATCCTACTTTTTCTCTCATCCATCAGATCAATATCTATGAGATATTATTCTCTATTTAAATAGAGAATATTTTATTTAGTGAGAGAATAAATGAGAATATATTATTTCCCTTTAAATATATTCTCATATATTCTCCTAAATACTTTCCTTTAAATAACGAAAAAATATAGGACAATATCTTATATTATTCTCTCTCCTTTATTTAAACAACTAAAGAGAAAATATTGGTAAATACCAATATCATAAAAAGTCGAATTTTAGGCACACGGCCAAGGGGAATTTGCGCAAACCCTAGTGCCAAAAAACCTAATTCGACTTTCATATTTTGTGCAAGGCCCAATTGCTTAAAACCAAATTAATCATTTATTTACTTGGTCCAACAATAAACAAATAATTAATAATTGTTTATTTACTTGATCAAACAATAAATAAAAAATTCTACCATAAATATTTATTTAATTCTGCGAATACCCGTTTTCCAGAATTAATGCTGTCAATCACAATTACAGCAAGTGAGATGAATAATGATAAACATTATTATACGAAAGTTCTTATCCGCCTTTATCAGAGCCGAATCGGGGACTATGGACCTAGTAATAGAAGCTTAACAAATCCGATGAAAAAGACGAAATAGTCCTTTCTCTTTTTCCATCGATTCGTTTAATCTTGGTCAAATACTCCACTTTGTAAGCCAAGACTGAACTCTCCTTTATACTAGAATTATATTTACTCATCGTGACGAGTGTCCACTGATATAGTCAGTTCGTGATCAAGATCCTCCAGGTTCAACCCGTGTTATGAGAAGTCAATTTTTCCGTTATACTTCTCTTGATACATATCAGCCCTAAGCATTGTTGTTTCCCCAGCGAAAGATTCTTTCGAACGTTACTTACTTCGAAAGTGCTAGCAATCTATCGGTTCTGGAATCAACCCTTAGGTGAGTGAACATTAACCTTCTTTCAGGAAGGCTGGATTCCGTATCTGTAAATCATTTCCCACTTGAATTATGCTCTGAGAAAACTCCCAAGACATAAGCTGTGATTAGCATGAATAGCCTTTTAGCGAATGTGTCAAAGAGCTCAGTAACATAACCCAGTGTCCATGATCACTTCAGGATTCAGATCAAGTCTCACTGTGACCATCATAGCGGCCTCGGTTAGTGTGTCGTAACGGTCCTTAAACGACACATCTACAACCAAGACCTGTCCAAGTCGTACACTTACCACAAGTGTAGAATGCTCTCACATGGTGATCAACCTTCACCTATGTGTTCCACATATATGACTTTAGATATAGCTTTCCAAGCGTATATCAATCATCGACCTTGTTTTAGCTCACCGCCCGAACTCAGGTGCCCAGCACGTGACTCAGTTTAATACGGAGGCTATGGAAGATAGTTGTTATTGATTCTAATTGTTTAGAACTCAACCCACTAATCATATAATGCTAATAGAGTAATCTTATTATCGAATTTAGTAATCATTTATTCATTATCTTCAAGTGGGCAATATTCCCAACAAAAATACAGCAAACAGAGATTTAAAAACTTACCACAATGATTTGGAATCATTGTCCGATGTATCGCGAAGTGCCGACCGAAGCATAAATTTTAGAAGTGAAATATCAAATTTTTGCTAAAATAAGTTTTTGTTACATAATAGTTGGCTGTAGTTTAGGTAACATAAATTAGACAAATAAGTAACAAAATTTTGTATCATGAAAAATTGGGTACGGCTAGCGCCACAAAAAAAATTGAACTTTACCCCAGATACTTTGATGTATACAATTTAGTGAAGATAAAGTACCCGCATAGTTTGGAATTTTGTTATGTAAACCATACTAAATATGATAAATTCATGCATACCTATCGAATATTATGCTAAAGCATTGTTGCGATATTTTTTAACACAAGTGCACGTAGTTGCTCAAGTAGTAAATCGTAAGTACAACTCGATCTGACGAGGACTAAGTTAACCGAAGAAATAGATGATCTAGCAACGAATAGAACTCAAGAATAACAAAGGTGATTATTAACTAAAAGTGCATAAATAAATAAAACACAAAATAAATGTGAACGGATGGATGAGTAGAAAGAAACGGTAACGGCTTCACAAAACTTTCCTATTGTCGGGATTCCTGGAATTAAGCACGATCTTTTGGTTCTCTCTCTTTATTAATCACACTCACATAATAATATCGCTAAATCTTTCAAGCATCTAACAACCTATGTCAATACCGAATTTTTATCTCTCGATCTCAAACCCTAAAAATACGACAAGCATAACATTTAAGAGCGTACACGAATCCGTAGAAGCCTAGATATCTCTAGTCTAGGAATGTACTACGTTTATCTAATTCTTATGCACGATTAACCTAATCTTTCTCAAGCATCAAGTCAATCCTAGAAAACATGTATAAGGTCGCGGATCTCACACAAGTATTAAGTATGGAATTAAATAAATTAAAAAGAAGATGAACACGAAAAATACTTCAATGGATAATTAATGAATCCACAATCATAATCGAGTAAGCTAAGACGTCACCCTGTCGGAGAAGAGTTCATGGCAAAGAAAGTAATAGACAAAAAAAAAACCAAACCATAATCAAACTCAAAAAAATAAACATAAAAGCGGGAGTTCCAGAATTAAAAAGAAGAAGATGAAACGGTGAATTGATGACGATGAACGGTGGTGATCAACAAGTCTTCTTTTTCTTCTCAGACCTTCATTATCTCCTAACTAGCCAAACAAAATTCTAAAACCTAAAATAAAGTAAAGATATGTTTTTTAGAGGTTCTAACTAGTGTATATAGGGATTTGGGTGATTTTTGGAGCTATTTGGACTTTTAGATCTGATCTAAAGGTTCAAAACTCGTCGAAACCAGAAAATATGGTGTGACAACCCGGTTTTCCAGACCGTCATACTTATCTTAATTCTTTTACTTCGAAAAAAAAATAGTGGATAATTTTTTTTTTAAACAACATTTCATTTATTTATAAAGTCTAGACTTTAAAATAAAACAACTTTGAAAATAACCAACATTTGAAATCTTACAAAAACGTTTGATGAAATAAGAGAGATACTTAATTCGGAATTCCAAACTAAAGTAGATGGTTGAAATATTCAACGGAAATAAAACCATAAAAATTCAACTTCACTTTTGTAAAACTAATTAAACTTGGAAAGTATCTTAAGCATAAAAAAAAATCTCAAACCGAGTGTTTAGAAAATTGCGTAGCGGAAGTCTTTTAAATAAACGAGCGGTACCACAACCCAACTCCTTAGCCATCGATTGCCTCTAATCCACCCTCCTCACTTGTTCATTTGTTGCTTATCTACAATACGGACGAAAACACATAATATGAGCTAATGCTCAGCGAGAAATAACTGTGACTCACAAAAAGATGAGTAATGCGATGCATGATCCGGTTATTAGTGTTTTTAAATTCTAACGGTGTCATGGTCTTTCGAATCATAAATCTTATCATATTTTATTCGGGGTGCCCCTAGAGTAGTCGTACCAATTTCAGTGTACACTTTGGAAATGAACTACGGGGTTGCGACCTCCCATAGTTCGCACCATCTAATAAACATATCATGTGAGAAAACTCCCTTTATGAGCCCGTAGCTCGGCTCGAGAGAATTCTCTTAATACCTCCGTAGCTCGAGGCGGTACGACTCTCTTTCTTATCTTATCACTTGATTATTTGCGTTACATACAAAGATGACATATGACATAAACATAAATAAAACATGCTAATAATTAGAACATGTTATGCCAAACTTGTACTAAACCCAAACATAAACTCATCATAACAAGACATGACATAATAATCACAATTCACTCAATAACACATACACGCACATAAGAAATATCACACAATCAATCATATAACACACATTAACCAATTCAGATCACACACTCATCGTAATTAATTTTAAACTAATCCGTATTGTAGTGAGATTATTCTCACCTTATTGAGTCGGGGAAAAGTTCTTAGACTCTCGAACGATTGGAAAAGCTATTCGGCTCGGGACCTATTCGAACGGATAGGAATTAGGTTCTTATAAGACACTTCTAGACATAACAAAGTTTCTGGAAAAAAAAAAAAATCGGAGAAGGAACAGGGACGTCAAAAGACGAAAATACCCTTCGTCCTCGGGTTCCGGGAAAAAAAATTTCAGAGAAAAAAAATTCTGGAAAAATTCCAGAGACTAGAAAATATAAATTTGAACATATTAGTTTTCAGTGATAAGACCGAAATCGGAGTTTAAGTTGACGAAAACAAAAATCAAAGAATAAAATGATAAAAATGATATTAGAGAAAACTGAAATAATCTGTATACCGGTCTGAAAATATTTCTTTTATATATAAATACACATTCAAAATTCATATAAAAATTAGCATATATCAACGACGTTCCAAAATATTTTGTATAAAAATTTCATATAAAAATATGTTTCGTAGGTATTTTAATAAATACAAAACTACGCTGTTTGAATTAGAAATAAAATGTCTGCGCGTTGATAGTAAATAATTTTTAGGATAAAAACGGTTAACCTAAAAATTATAAAATTTTAAACACATCAAGAATATCTGACGTAGTTGTGTATAAAAATATTATGTTAAAATAAAATTCGTAGATGACTGAATCAAGTCTATTCCTTATTGTTTAAAAATTGGAAAAAAAAAACCTATTTAAATTTCCACTTTTCAGAAGAAAAAAAGAAATATATATATATACCTATATAATTACTGATAATTATAAACATATCAATGTAGAGAACAAAGAATAACTAATTTTCGAAGATACCTTGAGAGTGGGAGAAGCTTTGATGGAAAGAAAAAAAAACTAACGCCTTCAAAAGAAAATATCAGGAGCTAGAGTTTTTTTTTTTTAGAAGAAAAGGATCAAGGAAGGGAGAGCAAGATAGGAAAGAACGTATGGAAAGCAAAAAAAAATTGTTTTGGCTTATAAAATCAAATCTGTAACGAGTGAATACACTTTAATTCCATTAAAGTGTCCACTTTAACGATTGACGATTTGCTTTTATTTCTATGCCGATATCACCAAAAGACTAGGAGTGAGTAACTCCTCCTTTTCCTTTTATATAATAATATTAGAAAAAATAAATAACATATAGAGACCACTTTCATCTTTTGAATTTTTTTTTAAAAATAATGGACAGTAGCACCACCATAAAATCCCACGATAGTCTTCATATAAAAAAACCATAAATGTATTGTAATTCGTGCAATAAAGCACATAGTATTACAAATCGTTATGTCCAATAACTTATTACTACACTTAGATATTTTTTTCACTGCCAACATTAAATAACATATCTGTATAATATGCATATATATAAGGGTTATTAAGTTATATAGCCTCACGGATATAGTGGATTGAGATATAGCCCACCTTTGATTAATTTCTTGTGAATAGTCAAGTAAACTTATTAACAAATTAATAAAAGCCTTATTTAACACAACCAAACATATATTTTAGGTAGTTAATTGGCTGCCACGTATGCAAGTTGGCTATTTACAAATTATTTACCAAAGGTTGGCTAATTTACAATTCATATAGTTTAGGTGGCTTACGTAGCCAATTTTTTGTATATATAATGTACGTATATACGGTGAAAGAAAAAAGATAATAACGGCTATGTAAATAATATACTGATAAACACATGTATATTCAAATTATCTCTTTATGCACATTTGTATAAGTTTTATACATTTGTTTATAAATTTTAATAACTTCATAAACAGTTTTGTTTGTACGCAACACATAAGCAGCTGATTAAAAAAAATGACATTTCATAGAGCTTCTTAATGGGGATTTCACATATGGTCATGGGGGCGTACAACACTCAAAATCGGCGCACGAGCAAAATCGCTGCAATGATGCTTAATATGCCCATAACTTCTCCGATGTCCGATTCTTACAAATAAATACGCGTTGGAAAGCTAAGAGAAACTCTATTCAATGGTTGAAAGAATATATCCAGAATCGTTGATATAGAATCTCAAAATTCTCAAAATCATGCAGAATAGGACTCCTGTTTCTTGTTCCACTACTTTAACTTGTTCGAAAAGTCTTCGTATCACCTCAAATTTGCACCATTAGCCTCAAAACACTTATAGCTCATTAAGAACGTATATATAATAAAAACTAAAAAAATATCAAAAATACCTAAGGACTCTTTCGATTCAAGCTTAAAAGTACATGATAAGTACGTATGAAATGCACTTATCAAGCACGTAAATAATTAATCAAGTAAATAATTATTACTTAATTATTAATAACTTTTTCGTCAAAAGTCCTTTTATGAATCTGAAACATATTGTGATCTCATTTTGAAAACCACGAGCAATGAGTCCCGATATGTGTCCTGAAACGTAGTATTTCATGACATTTTCATCTTATAATCTAGTTTTTATAACGAATTCATCATAAAAAAAATTTCATCACAAATCCTGATTTTTTGAAATATCTATCATAAAAACACATTTAAATGCGGTAATATTAAAACAAAAATACTGAATTACTCATAACTGACTAAAAAAAGTCTTTAGGGAAAACTCAAATTAGTTGAGATCAAGCCGAAGATCTAAAATAAAAAATCATAAAATTAACGGTTTATCCAAAGCTACAAATACTTTTTGGTACTAACTTAAATTTAAGGAAAATAAAATGAACAATTATAGACAAAAACCTAGATCGGTATAAAATCGGGGTAAGCGATATATATATATATATATATATATATATATATATATATATATATATATATATATATATATATATATATATATCCGTGTTCCGCCTGGGGTATACTTCTGTTTATGGAGCTAGCATACGGAAAATATAGATTATATATATATATATATATATATATATATATATATATATTACATATAAACATAAAAATTAAAGACTAAAATGTTGCAGTATGTGAGGTATTTAAGGTTAATAAAAAGTTAATTTTTTTTTAGAATTTGTACGATATTTTTGGTATTAATGTATATGCACAATATTTTAACAATATATGCGATATTTGCGGAAATCTCACGGTAGTTGAGAAATCTCGTGAGAGAATAACACACTGTTGCAAAATGCGAGATACCACGTGAGATACCCCTCTCCCGCGTTTGGTTTCAAACACTGGTTAAGATGCGGTGATGAGAGAGAGAGAGAGAGAGAGAGAGAGAGAGTATATATATACAGTGGCGAAGCCACCTTAGATCTTGGAGGTGCGAACACCCTCGTGAACTTTTAAAAAATTGTAATTTTTAACCTAAAAGTTTTAGTATTTTTTTATAGGGAAAATAACACATTTATACCCTGTGTTTTAGTGAAATGTCGAGTTTAACCCTCGGTTTTCAAAAATGTCGAGTTCATACCCTCTGTTTAACTAAAATAACGAAATTATACCCCCTGTTTAACTAAAATGACGAAATTATACCCTGAAATAGACAACAGTGTCACGAATATTCTTTTTATTGACTTTTCATTGACGTTGATTATAATATGTATATATAAACACCAATTATCTTTATTCATTCGCGCCATATATGTAATTTATTTAAAAATTAGAAAATAAACAACCGTCTCTTAATCGTGAAGAACACATAAAGAGGCAAATGGGTAAACATCGATAGTTGATAGTCATCAAAATCGCATATTCGAACAGAGAATCCAGAATTTAGAGTTACAATTCGAACACGGAATGAAGTCATTTCTTAGGAGGTATGAGTTTTATTATTTAATTTCAATTTAAGGCTATTTTTATTTCAAAATTGAGAATTTGGAAGTTAGGGCACTGATTTAGATTTGATTTGGTTTTTCTTATATAAGAGTTAATATCAATGAAAGGGAGATTTGTGACGCTGTTATTCATTTCAGGGTATAATTTCGCCATTTTAGTTAAACAGAGGGTATGAACTCGACATTTTTGAAAACAGAGGGTTAAACTCGACATTTCACTAAAACACAGGGTATAAATGTGATATTTTCCCTTTTTATATTTTTTGCCCAAATTTATATGATTTTTTCAAATCTTCCTCCCTGAATTTATTTTTTCAAATTTGCTCTCCCTTCACCCTCATCCCGAGTTGAATTTCTGGCTATGCCACTGTATATAAATATATTCTTCATACTATCAATTCATAGGAGAAGAGTAATGCACAATGCTGTTAGTTAGACCCCAACTAAAAAATTTGAAGAAACAAGAGAGAGAGAGAGAGAGAGAGAGAGAGAGAGAGAGAGAGAGAGAGATCTAGACATAAAAAAAATCTAGCTAGAAATATCGCACGGATGAACTCTCTAAAGTCAACCATGTTTCTTGCAAATTCCAAAGTCCTGATTAGGCTACCAGTACCAGCAGCATATATATGGTCATTCTCAGAAGTTATTATATCCTTTCATTACCTCTAATTTAACGCATTACTTTCAATATATATTGTTTCATAAAATTTATTGAAAAGGCTCAACATGATTCTCTTGATAAAACGAGAAAATAAGATAAAATCGGTAGGCTTTTATAAAATGTATATAATTTGTTAGAGCAGTATTAGTAAATCTCTTATATATCCGTACAATCCAGCGGTCAATTGGGGAGCTTTGACTTTTAGAACATTATAAAAAATGAACTCTTACCTATTCCCCAAACTACCTCATCATATTTTTCATATGAAAACACCACGTGTGTCGCAGATAGGATATTTGAGTAAATTTCCAAAGGGGTGTATGTTTGCGGATTGTGATACTTACGTTGCATGACCTTTTCGAGAACATTTACGATGAATTTAGATCATAAAGTTGGTTGTTTTTTAAACCCAAAATTTGAGGGCATAAATATTTATAGTAAAATTTGCATGATTATTCGTACTACCATATATGATAATATGAACTATGAACTAGGAAATTGAAGAAACGTATTTCAGAAGACAAACACGAATATATTATTATATGTTCTGGCAATATATATATATATATATATATATATATATATATATATATATATATATATATATATTGTATGTGTGCCTGTTACTAGAAGTTAAGAACCGCGTGGACTTAATTAATTTTAAGCACTATTATATGTGTTGGACC
Organism: Urtica dioica subsp. dioica; assembly: GCF_054948205.1. NCBI lineage: Eukaryota > Viridiplantae > Streptophyta > Magnoliopsida > Rosales > Urticaceae > Urtica > Urtica dioica. The sequence goes on from NC_142762.1 coordinate 39,454,360, forward strand.
TTATATAAATAAATTCCGATGGAAGTTTTTTTCTCGTCAGTTTAAAAACTGCATATATAGTTTGGCTTCTCTATTATACCTGTTTGATGTTTGTTAGAAACGCCGTTTATTTTAATATATTCATGAGAGACAGTTAGTGGACGCTGAAACAAACTCTTCTAGAATCATATATAATAATTAGGCAATATCAAATCTCACTGTATATCTTATTACATCACGAATATTTTTAATTTGGAAGGGCAATTGGTTCAAGAAAATTGTACACAATAAGACCACAAATTTACCGCTTTTGAATGATGACAAGGGAAGGTTAGAAAACATCGTGCGCTAATTATATAATGCTCAAATATCATATTTCAAGGAAAAAATAGTTTCTGTATCGAAAAGGCGAAAAAAGGGGTAAGAAATTGTGTCTCACACTCCTCATCGGGCTGGTGGAAATTGATGTTGACACTAAATTAAGTTGACAATGAACAAGAGTTTAGGTTTGAATAAATTGTTACCCTAGCTATAGCAGAAATTCCAAGTATTGATAATGACGTCGTAGAATATACGTATGTCTTTGGATTCGCGTCTCTTTTTATAGAAGGGTTCATAGAGGATATGTTTATAAATTATTCAGTTTTATAAAAGTCGTCATGGCTGACTTGTACTACAGGCTAACCCTTCCCTTTAGTTGGTCATAAGGAAACAAGAAAATACATGCGCCTAGGGGGAAATCCCACATCACAACAAATAGCATGAAGACAAAAATTATATTCATATAGAGCACTTGAATAAGCATAATGAGCACTTTTGAATCATGTTATAGTGATAATGAAGCGTGTAAAGATCATTGCCTTGATATGGAGGGTTAAAGAAAGTAAAATAATAATAATCATAATTTAAAAGTAGAGATGCGGGAGTTATATTTGATCAGTCGTTTGCTGTACCAACTTCTCTCTCTAGCTAACTGCTCTATCCTTAATAGTCAAATGAGTCACATTCTAACCTCTTATATATATATATATATATATATATATATATTTATATATATAATCAAGTATTTCTAAAATTACATAGCACTATCAATTTACGATCATTAATCGTACGCTAGTAGTTCGGGCAAAAAAATTAGAAAGCAGAATTACTTTTCAATGGGCTTAGAGATGATATTGTGATGTAATTATTATTAATCAATAGTATATGATTGTCGTCAAAAGCCATGCAGACAAATAAGAAATGGGGACTTCCTTTTGCGTGCATGACCTGAGGTCTTTGACAAGGGCGATTAATATGCGCGGCGAGGGTTACGTGTTCCGATTTGAGAGACTTTTTGTCAATATTTATCGAGGAAAAATGAAGTACCATTTATTTTCTTCTCTCTTTTTCAAATTCATGCATTGTATAATTGATTATTTTAAAATCAATTAAGTCATCATAAATCCAGCTATAAAACTTGTTATCGTGACTGATTTTAATACTCAATTCCACGTATTCTCTTATGCGCATATATAGGCGCATATATTTTTTTCTATATGTACAATCAGCTTTAGTATCACATTGTCAGGTATTATATATCAATTATATGTATGTTTATTTCATTACTCGGATTATGATAAACAAGAAGAAAACTAGATGCATGTATGAAAGTTTAGAACAAATACAAAAGTCAATTTCCATAGCTTAAACAATATATATAATACTACAGACAAAATATAAATTGTTGGCAAAAGTTGAACAAATTAATAAAAAGGAAGAAATGGAATAAAATAGTTTAATAATTATCTTAAAAAATTTGTTGCAACTAGTCCTTCTCCTAGTTCTTTTTAAGATTTTAGACAAAGTTTTATTGTTTTTAAAAATATAGTTCATCAAACCCGCAAGAAATTAATTAATTTTGACTCACGGTCCAGCTAGTGGACTATTTTTTTAATAAAATATAACTTTAGTTATTTTTCAAAAAAAAGTGTAGATATTGGACATACTAGTCTAATTATTGTATAATTATTCGGGTATTAAACATATAGCTTATTTATGTCTACGTCTCTCGTAATAGTTCGGTCTAATTTTTTTTAATGTTAGATAATTAGATTAGAATTTTAACGCATAAAGTTTAAATGATATAACTCTCTTTAATAACGAGAATAAAGAGTAGGAAGTATAAACTTCAAATGAGTAAAATTACTATATGATAATTGCTAAAAAAAAAACTAGTCAAGATTAATTTTAAAGTCTTTGAAATATTCTCAAATAACTATCTTAGAACTGTTTTAAAACTACCATTTACCAAATATTACACTAAAATAGCTATTATATGATGTGACAATAAAAATTAAGCAATTTTACAAATGTTGAGTTTTGATAATATGATTAGTAATATATCACGAAAAAGGTTAATTTATATTACTTTGTTTCTAGACGTTCCATAATGTAAAATATTTTTTTTTAATTTCCTAATAAGCAACATATTATATTAAAGGATATATATATATATATATATATATATATATATATATATATATATATATAATGATTAGTTGCTCAGCGACAAGAAGCAAAGCTGCGTTGAAAAAAATATTGCCTATAAATAGTACTCAAAGTACTTCTAAATTTTGCTCATAAATCAAGAGACAACAAAAATATCAGACAACTTAAACCAGTAGCCCAAAAAAATTACTTAAATGGGAAGGTCTCCATGTTGTGAGGAGAATGGTCTTAAAAAAGGACCATGGACTCCTGAAGAAGATGAAAAGCTTGTCAAATACATCCAAAAGCATGGCCTTGGCAGTTGGAGAGCCCTTCCCAAGCTTGCAGGTACCTTTAATATCTTTATTTTAATATACACATACACTCAAATCTTTCTTGTAATTTCCCTAATATATTAATTAAGTCTTGTGTATGATCCTGTACAGATCTTAACAGATGTGGCAAGAGCTGTAGATTAAGATGGACAAATTACCTGAGACCTGACATCAAGAGAGGGAAATTTTCTCAAGAAGAAGAGGAAACAATTCTACACCTTCATTCCATCCTTGGAAACAAGTAATAATAAGTTTAATAATATATGAAAAATTGTACAAAATAACCAAAGGTTTGATTATTTAGCAATATATTTTCTTTTTCAATTTTTTAGCATATAGCCAAATAGTGATGTTGTTAATAAAATTTTGACACTGCCTAACTTTTTTGACATTGTACACAAGGCATCCGTCTGTATATACTTACCAACATTGACACAAAAAATTATTGACACATAGCATTGGTGCATTTTTATATATTTAAGATATATTTCACTAGTTTTAGACAAAACCTGCTATTTTCTAAATATATTAGCTACTCATTTAGAGGAGGACCCCAAGCATATCTATCTTCGTTTGTGCTAATATTTTATTTTTCTTGACATGAATGAATTAAGGTGGTCCACAATCGCAACACGTCTACCGGGAAGGACGGACAATGAAATAAAAAATTTCTGGAATACCCACTTGAAGAAGAAGCTGATCCAGATGGGTTTTGATCCAATGACACACCAACCCAGAACCGACCTTTTTTCTTCTTTGTATAACCTAATTGCCCTAGCCAACCTCAAAGACCAATACCAAAACCTAATCGCGGAAAACCAATATCACCCCTTGGATCTTCAAATCCTTCACACTCTCCTCCAAAACAACCACAGCAATGTCGACGTGGCAGACTTGATCAACTCGGTAGTTCTCAGTGGTGTGAACCAAAGCCCAGTGACTGGTTTTTCAAATATGTCACAACTTTCTCTGGGAGAGAATTATAATAATAGTAATACTAGTGGTGATTATTGTACTACTAATACTAATAATAATAATGCCACTTCTTCTGAATATCCTTCTTCTCAACCACTCCACCATCAAACTGGCCTAATGTTGCCACATCATCATCACACAGAACCACCACAAGTCTCTTTCAGTGCTCCTCAACCATTTTCTTTGAATATGTCAATGGGCATAAACGATGATCAAGCTGAGGCTTGTAACGTCTCAACGATGAGAATCGATGATCATGGAGGTTTCGATGATGATGATTCAGCTACGTGGTTTGATCATCTTCCCAACTTGATCGAATCAGATCAACGCGAGACCTCAAATTTCAGCACTAATATTGTTGTAGATGACATGTACGGTGGTCCTAGCACTTCTTCTTCATGGCCTCCAATTTCCTTCTGAATTTTCCTTAATTATATATGCTGATAGTCTGGTTAATACTAAAGAGGCTATTTATGTCAGCCAGTTTTTTTATTTCTTTGTATACTTTCTTGTAAAAAAATTATGTAAACGCACATGAGAATTATACTTATAGAGCTGATAGGTTTAGCTAGGAAGCCATTTTGAGAATTATCTGTATTTGTATGTATTTCTGTATAGTCATATGTGCATAATTATTGTACTCTGTCCATTTTCATTTACGGTTTATATATGCTGAATTTTCTTTCGTTTCTGAAAATAATATCTTCATGTAGATCACACGGCATTATGTATATATGCTTTCCCTATTATTTATAATCCACTTTCATTTATTATCATATTAGTCGGCAAAATATATCATGTTCTTTAATTTTTTTTTTTAACAAACATCATACGTGTGTGTATAGGTATATATTGTTAGAGAACATATATAGTCTCTCATGAATGGAAAACTGCACATGAAAATGACATTACTGCCGATTCCTAAACCGGTTTCTTTCTTACATATTGAAAAAAAAAATGTAGAAGAAGAAGATCTATGTAAACAGTGTAAGCTATAAAGACCTAAAAGTGAAGATGGCTACATGATCTATGAAACATATATATATATATATATATATATATATATATATATATATATATATATCATTGTAGCTTGCATTGAATTACATTCTTGTTAAGTATATAATTAATTTGCATAGTTATTAGTTAGTACCGCGTTGAACAAGTAATAATTAAATAAAGAGATTTGTAACTAACTAGATCACTTTAAACCTATGATTTTGGATCTAGCCTAAGTTTGACAATTTTTAGAGATATAGTCAAATGGTTTATGTGGCAACAATTAAGGTCTGATTTGCCCTTATTTATTAACAAATCTGTCACTTTCTCTCTCCTATTTTTTTAAACAATTTTTTTCATAAAAAATTCGTATCTTTCTCATACGGACTCGAAATTGAGTGATTTCAGATCCTACAAATTCGTGACGTCGAGATCTTCAAAAACAGACCCATTGTGTTTGATGAAAAATTATGTTTAATGCATCATATTTACGTTTTCATTTTTTTTTATAATTTCAAAAAATTTCAATTATTTCCATATTTAAAGTAGTAACGAGATTTTTCTACATCTATGGTATTAAACATGATTTTTCATCAAGCACAATGGATCTATTTTTGAAGATCTCGACGTCAATCACTCAATTTCGAGTTCATATGAGATAGATATGATTTTTTGAAGTTTTTATGTAAAAAAAGTATAGAAAAAAAGTATGAGAGAGAAAATAACGAATTTGTTAATAAATAAGGGCAAATCAGTCCTTAATTATTGCCACATAAACATGTTGGCTATTTCTCTAAAAGTTCTAAAACGTAGGCTAAAAACAAATTTCATAATTTCATTTTGGTTATTTTGTTACAGTGCCCTTAAATAAAATTATGAAAGATAATGACAACTATATATAAGAACAATTTTCTGACCTCTATTTGCATCTGTTTGATGAGTAGTTAAGACTTCTGTCTCTCTTTTTAATATAAATTTTTGCGACATTTAATAGTTCGTGATTGGCAATGTCAATGCCTTTACGACTTTACTGTACCGATTATGTGTATAAATTCAAAGGAAGTTTCCGAATGAAAATCATGTGATCATCACAATAATGGTAAGATATTATCAAGATATTAGGTATAATTTTTATATTTCACAATTAAATAAAGAAAGAACAACGCCATGTTTCACTACCTAAATTCTAGCCCGTAAACGGCCTGTTTCATATATGTCAACGAACTCACGTTACTTGGATATTTTACAAGTAAAATATCCTAAATATAGGTAAAAGAAAGTCAAGGAAATTTTGGTCGCGCTATAAAACATGCTAATAATTAATACTTTCGAGTGCTAGGAAATGTATGCTTAAATCCAAAGCTATTGTGAAATTTCAACTGAGGTACCTTGAACTCTAAGAAATCGTCTAATTGCAATCAATTAATCAAGATAACATAACGTTATGAATCACACAATAATTTTACTCTTATTTGTCCTTAAATGACCTACGTACAGCTTCTAATCTTCACTATGAACAACTATGTACAAATCAAATGTTTGAGTATGTATACGAGAAATCTTACAATTATTCACAATTCGTGTTTATTTGAATCAACTCTCTCTCTCTCTCTCTCTCTCTCTCTCTCTCTCTCTCTCTCTCTCTCTCTCTCTCTCTCTCTCTCTCTCTCGGGTTTATGTTGGTCAAATTTCCCGTAACCCTAGCCCCTACAAAGGGAAATTAAATATTCATTTTTCTTATTTTGTTTGATCTTATTTGTAATGAAATGATAACAAAGTATCTTCTAAATATTCTCATAAATAATTTCTTCTATAATATCCTCTAAAATAGCTCATATTTAATATATATTATTCATTTCATAAACCCTAACTTAATTGGACTTATTCAAACAAACTCCAAAGCCCATTGTGACATGAGCAACACGCCTACCAAAAGGCCAACCTAGGGTCTGTGGGATGACTCTTTATAACCTCATTTAAATCAATGTGATATTTTCAAGTTACTAGATCTTTAATAACTTTTCTGTAAAAGCTCATTTTACATATGATTAAACAATTTTTGTGAGCTTTTAGTCAAATATTTTATGTACTACAAGAGTATCATTATCCATTTTGGATCCGATTAGGGGACTATGGTCCTAATAACTCAAAGTTGAGATGAACACGAGTGAGAGCTAAGAATTCGTTTCCTCTCTTATAACTTTCGTTTCGTCAAATCTCAATAATCATTTATTAAAATTTTGAGTCTGAAATCTCAAAGTTGTCATAATTATATTTACTCAATCCTTCTGATAAAAAAATTCATTGATGTAGTACATGAGCACATGCCCTCCAGGTTCAGCCCATAGCTTGAAAAGAGTACTCTATTATCGTTATACTCTTCTAGATGAAGAGGGTCATGAGAGTGGTCGAGCGAGAGATCGAAAAGAGCGATACAAGGATTAAGAGAGACGAAGAGGATCGTGAGAGAGAAATGTTTGAAAAGAAGAAATGAAAGTGCAAGCTGTGAATTTAGATTCAAATCAGAAGTCATAACTTTATCAATAAAGCTTCCATTTGAAAACTTAAAAAAAATCACTCTCAATCAGTCATAATTTTAAAATAATCTTTTTTGTAAATTCTATGTTTTGATTTATCAAATTAGTTACACCGCTCTTTTTCATAATGGGAACACTACTTATTCTAATTTTACATTTTGATATTAGTGACTCTAGAATCTAGATACTAAAAATGAAATTACTCCTTTTTGAAAAGAAATATATATATATATATGTATATATATACGTATATATATATATATATATATATATATATTAAAGAAGGGCATAACTTTTGAATATGCGGTAGGGTCCTATTTAGCTGAAAGGGCCAGTGATACAAGATTTCTCAATTTTCAAAAAATTAATACAAAAAAAAGTCGGGATAAGAAAAACTTCAAAATTTCCAATCAGTTGATAATCAAGGATACCTCGGATAGGGCTAGATATTTCAATGACCAATAAAGAGTAATTAACCATACTCATCTTTCTCCTTTTCTGAATAAAAAATATATTAATTTATAAGAGATTTATGAACTTAGGGATTCTGTTAAAAAGGATGAGTTTAGAGATATTTTTTGAAGAAATTCTTATTCGGCGGATAGGTTATAGACCCGGAAAAGTATCTGTCTTTATATACACCTATCTATATATAGATAGAAAGATATGGATGCCCACACGCATATATATCTTATAAAATATTCTTTTAATAGATATATCCAAATATGATAAATGCGCTTCCAAAACCGGTATTGAAGCCAAGCCAAAGGGAGCTTTACTTCTTAAATGTCTCTCTCTACTTATAATTATACATCGAGATTATCTCTACTTTCAGTTTCAATACGCTTCTTCATCATGACAGTCTATAGCATTACCAATTTTATTCCTATAGAATTTAGCAACAATCCAAACCTATTATTATTATTAAATAACGCATGGGCTGGTGGTAGATATATGCATGGCATAGGGTCCACTGAGCGACAAAACCATGAGATCGTACATAACAATTTTGTGCGTATATTATATATATATATATATATATAATATTTTAAAAATAAAATGTCTCTCAAAGTTGAAGGCAGATGAAACTGAGCCCAGGCAGCAACATGTCATGTGCCTCAACAGCTTATTTATAACTCGCCGTTGTCTTTCAATCATCACATTCATAATTCAGTCCTGCCTGGCAATCTAGCTTAGCTTACCCATACCGACATTATACATGTAAACTGTCACACTGGTAAATAATCCGAGTTGACTAACTATAATTATGGTCAGTTCGGTTGTACTGTAAGGAATTAACCGATCACACCACTTCACGGGACGACGCACTGAGACCTAAAAAATTAATGACTGAAAATACTAAGCTGTACCGAGAATATCGGAGAAATCCGTTACAAAAAGAAAATAGTCAAACAAACATCGAAACATGATCATGAACTCACATAAGATAATTGCCTCGCTCACAAGGTCAACAGTTACCAACGCAGAATCGTCGCGAACGTGGCTCTGATCAACTCACGATCACGAAAATTCAACACTAATTATTAAAGAGCAAAATCAAAGGCAAAAGATAAGAAGCTCTCCCACACACCCCATTAATTAGTATTATTAATTCTTAATTTATCATCGGCACCTAACTAGTGTAATTTATTCGCCTATTATAAAGTCAATTCAGTCCAATCTTTTTTAACAAGTTTTTGTCATCAATATATATATATATATATATATATATATATATAAAGTAATAATTATAATATATATATTCTGTATGAGTTTCTTACTGCAAAATCGTACGTGTGTGCCTATACACTAAAGAAGTGTAAGATTTTCACATGAAGTGGTTCTCTTTATGATCACAAATTTTAACGGGCTTCATATGATGTGGAAACCGAATATCGCCACTTTTTCAGACAAAAGTTTTCAAACAAAGACACACACACACATACAATTGACAACTAGTAGTACTACTAGATCTAGCGTCCGAATTTATAATGTTAACAAAATATACACAGTGCTTTTGTATTCAAGTGGAAGCATATAATTATGTGCCTGAAATTTGGGGTCACACGCGTACAAGTATATATATCACAATAGTACTAGCTGTATTGATCATATTAGACTTGTCAACAGATCTAATCCTCACTTTCTGAATAATTATTATCGCGAATTTGAAAATAGAGTGCCTTAGTACAATAAAAATATGTCGATTATTCCGGGGTCGTATAGTGTCTTATATTATCCTCGCTTGGCCACTGATTGGAGATTTCGTGTCAGTGGAATCCTCGATTTTTTTTTTTTTTTTTTATAGTTTATATGAATATAACCAATAATAGTTGGTGTGGGGCCTTTAACATGAGCAAGCTCACATGTGTGCTATAAGATGATGGACTTGTAATTAAATGGTAATTTCCCTATGTCCATGGATCGAATTATCGAGTTTCTAGTTTATAATAATAATTCTATAAATGACCTTATAATTTTAATTTTTTTGCATCGTGCCTTTGACTTCTATATTTGATCTTTATATTCAGGATACTTTGAGCCTTTGACTTTTATAGGTGGTGCAATTATATATTATGTTTTATATTATATGGTATATAAATTGTAATATAGGGGCAAATAATTTCTAGCATCACATGAAACATATGTTTGATATATACTATTTAAGATCAGGTTAAAACTCCTGGTCGACTTGTAGTTTTCAAAACTAGAATAAAGTTCTAAATTAAATATAAAGAAAAAAATACACCCACGATTATACGTTTTGTCGTGAAACTAAGGAAGCCCAGGCAAACAAGATAGGTTTGTGATAGAATTAGGGACCCACATGCAAGTTGCAACCACCAGTCTAACTGGTTAAAAATAATCAAACGGTCAAACTAGCTGACCACTCTTATGTTATCGTTTTTGAAAATACCAACAACAACAACAAAAAAGCATGTTCTCTAGAAATTTTGATATATCACGAATGATTACCTCTTTCAAATACAATCAATCAATTTTCACTGGATCCCTAGAGATGTGATTATAGGGCTGCTCATAATATTGGTCAATGGGCTCTCAGAAACGATGTGAGCGGTTTTTACAAATTAAGGAAGTTCCGATCTTTGTTCGGAACATTTTGAACGTTGATTCGACGGTTTAATGAACTTGGGGGTTCTCTGTTTACAGAGGCCCCGTTTGTCCTTCAAAAAAAAAAAATCGGTTTCATATTCCACCATTGTGATAGTATACAAGTTACTCATTTTTTTTTATCATATTCAAGCATCAATTTTAATATATATGTAGAGTTGTGTGACAGTTTGTCGAGTAAAAATCATGGACGTTGAGTAAAAATCATGAACGTTTTGAGTAAAAATCATGAACGCTTTGAGTAAAAATCATGGACACGTTAGTAAAAAAAAAAAATTTAATTTTAATTTATGTTTTTCTTCGCTAGTACAGGTGTTGTACAGTAGGATAAAAAAGGACTTTTTGGTGCGACATTTTTCGCACTTAAAAGTCAATTTTCGCACCAAAAGATATCTTTAGGTGCGATTTTTCCGCACCCAAAAGTCCGCACCTAAAGGTCTTGGGTGCGAAAAGTCGCACAAAAAAATCATGACTTTCGGGTGCGACTTTTCGCACCCAAAATCGCATCCAATAACACCCTATTGGCGGGTATTATTGACTTTTTGGTGAGAAAAGTCGCACCTGAAGCTCTACCCGCCAAATTTTGGGTGCGACTTTTCGCACCCCATAGTCGTTGCTGAGTAAAAAAAAACAGTACTTTAGATGGCGCTTGTTTATAAAGTGACATTAAATCTATAAAAAAAACATATTTATTGACAGTATGTTGGATGTCAGCTAATTTAAAAGCGACTCCAATTCCTATTTCGTATCTCAAAACATACACACATAAACACAAATACACCCACACAGAACATACACACAAATACACCCACACAGAACATACACACAAATTGGTACAAGAATAATCAATTAGAGCTGTTGCAACTTGCGAAGATGTTCCAGCAATGAAGCCGCCTTGCGTTTGGTGCGGTCAGAGCCGTTCTTCACGAGCTCTGTCAATGGAATCAACGCTCCGAGACGGCTTATACAGGCCAGGTTATCCCCGTCCCTCTTGCACAGAGCCAGCAAGATTGTCGTGGCGTTTTCCTTGTTCCGAGGCAGACTCGTCCTTAGAAGATCGATCAGCACAGGGATCGTCCCAGCTTTGAGGATCGAGGTGACCGCGTTCTCCTGGGTCAGTGGGTCGTCGGAGGTCAACAGGCTGACCAGGACCGGGATGGCTCCGGCCTCCGCGATCAGGATCCGGTTGTCGGTGCTTTTCTTCGAGAGCGACCGGATCTCCGTCGCCGCTCCTCCAGCGATCGGCTCCACAGCTTCCGAACCAGGGATTCGATGGCCGCCATGTCGCCTGAGACGTCCCGAACCGACCCGTCGCTCCGTTTCATCTCCCCATTCACCAGACCCGTCGGGGGTTCGATTTTGTGGCCCTCGCACCATTGGCCGATCAGACTTCTCAGCACGTGATTATCCTATACGGCACCAGCACCCACCAAACCAAACCAACTAGATTTGAATTCACTCGTGAATCAATAAGCGACATTGAGTGTTTTTCTCGAGATTGATACCATACATGTCCTGTGGCGACAATGACAGGGTCTCTCATCAGCTCCAAGGATATAGGTTTCTCACCAATTCGACCTGTTCAGAAATGAGGCGTTAATTATTCGAGTCTACTTCGCGTCGACCTTTCAGGCCTAAAAACGTTGTTTAAGTGCGTTAATGTACGTCAAATCATTTCCATATCTAAATATAAGCTCAAAATCAAACATGAAATATATGTACACAGATTCGGAATTCCATATCTCAGTCGATTCTTAACAGATTTACATGTTCTTAAACGTTGTTTTTAGAAACCTCATGTCATCTATTATTCAGGAAAATTACTAAATAAAATCATCATGTATTGTATCAGACTGTATCAGACACTAACCACATACACACACTCACGCTCACTTACACACACATACACTCACAAACAATATGCACACATAGAGCACACACATAGACAAATAAACACACACACACACACAGAGCATACACACACACACACACACACACACAAAAACACATATACACAGACACTCACCCCACACACACGGTCAAACCCAAAAATAAAAACCAATTATCCAAATATTCAAAACAAAAAAAATGATCCATACTATACACAATTTTGAGCATAATTTTAATCTGAGAACACTCCAAATCACCAACAATCTCAGAATTCGAAAAGCCCCAAAATTCACGTTCATAAACCCTAACTTCTAATTTTCAGCAAAAAAAAAATATCAAGAGAGGAATCCAACCAACAATTTCCATTCACAAATCAGAGTAACAAACATCACAACCGAGATTAAACAATCATCAAAAGCCAATCAATTTCACCAATCCAAGTCGGAATCCAAAAAGCCCTAAAAATCAATTTCAACTCTAATCTCCAAAATTAAATTCGGATTTGGTTTTTCTTACCCAATTCTCGTAAGTTTCAGCCTCCTCAGTGTGTCTTCTCACTTTCCCGGCATTTCTTGCTCGGCCGGTGTCCTCGGCGGCTCGCGGTGTCCTCGTCTTCTCGGTCGCGCGCGCGCGCTCGAGATGGTTTCGGGTCTCGGTGGCTTGTTGTTGGCCAAGCTTCCTCTTCCTCCGTGAGCTCACCCTCATCGCTCACTCCCTCGCTCTCTTCCTCTCTCTCCTTCTCTCGGCTCTCTCTCTCGGTCTCTCTCTCTCTCCTTCTCTCGGTCTCTCTCTTTCCCTTTCTCTCTTCTTTCTTTTCTTTCTTTCCTTTCCTTTCTTTCTTTCTTTTCTTTTCTTTTCTTCTTTTTTTTTCCTTTCCCGTTTCTTTCTTTCTCTCGTGTTGGTGAAAACAAATAGGAGCTAATGGGATAGAATTTGGCAGAGTAAGCTACAAAGAGGGGAATGAAATTTTAAAAGTGAAATAAGAGAGAACAAAATCCCGCTAAATTTTTAGACCAAATGTTTTGGACTTTTGGGTGCGACAAAGTCGCACCCAAAGGTATGATGAACTTTTGGGTGCGACTTTTCGCACCCAAATTTAAAAAGATCAACGAAAATTTTTGGTTACTTCGGTGACTTTTGGGTGCGAAAAGTCGCACCCGAAAGTAATTTTTGGTGCGACTTTTAGGTGCGAAAAGTCTCACCCAAAAGTCATCCACACCGAAAAAATGTATTCGTAGAACATGTTGATGCTACTTTGTTGCGGCTATAGTGTGGACTTATTGTGACCCTTGTTGTTGTCGTGTAGCTGGCGAAGAGTGGATTGTTTTTTTAGGGTCATTCTTGTCTAAAACGTAAAAAAAAATACTGTACTTTTGCACATATTTGATCAAATAACTTTCTCATTTCTATGTAGATCACTTTTATAGTATTTTGTTCATTATATATGCTAGGCTTAGTTTCACTTTCAGGGAAGAGCAATTTCAAAGCCCTAAACATGATTATATAAAAATTTGACTATATTTTTTATGTTAATCTTGTATATGATTCAATGGATTATTTATGGTATTCTTTGCATAATGTCAACGAATATAATATGCATATTGTTTTACAGTTCCGTAGTTAATCATGTATGAACTAAATTTTAATAAATAGTTTACATTTTGTTGATTGTGCAAAATATTCATTTAACAAAAATTAACGATATATAAATATTCAAAATATAACATAAATTAATTTTGTCACGTCAAATTTTTTGATTATTTTTAAAATATATTTGAAACGTTGACTAAATTATTTAGCTAAATAAATATGACGACGACAATTATAATTACAAATTGCGTGATTACAATGAATAAAGTATCATATGTTAAATGCATCGTGATCGTTGACTATATTGCTTAGAATAACCTACTTCATCGTGATATATTTTGATTTTCCTTGTGATATTAGACCAAATGATGATTTTGCAGATAAGAATATGTTTTGTTTGTGATGCCCAAAAAAAGCAATAATGTATCACCTCAATAATAATCTCATGAACTAAGTTTGGTAATTCGAATAGTGACTATCTCCATTCTCCACCCACACAAAACATATTTTAAGGTGGTGAAAATAACATAGCAAGAATAAGAGAGGATATTGGGTAACGGTTCAATTAATACGGTCACAAAAGCTTTATATATGCCTGTGAAGAGATACGATGATAGTGGACCATAGAAACAACAACAAAAATTGAAATATCATGAGAATTTTGATTGGGCATGTACTTTTTCCCTTTTATGAGATACAAAGAATAGAGAAATAATACAGTTTCCCATTAAAAGATATGATTATTATTGTTTATTTCTTCTAGCACCAAGTGGTAAAACTTGTTGTATTTTAATTTTTAAACAACATTACTGTTGTGAGAGATTTTTTCTTACCCGAAAAAGTGAAGACCCAACCCTAAAATTAAAAAAAGAGAATCATTGAACCTGACCCAATTAGAATTTAGACATCTTAAAGGAGCATGTCCGAATAAATAATCGGAGTGAGGATGAGGACATGACCTATCCTTGTCATGACATTTCACCAACAGGATTGCCCGACGACGGCGCCCATTCAACAGGACCGGTCGGCGACGTCGTCCCTTCTCGATGGAGTCTTCTCTTCGACAAGACCGCACGACAACGTCGTCTTTCTCGACGGGGTCGTGTATTCGGGAAGACCGCCCGACGACGGCGCCTCCCCCCAGACAGAGTCGTCCTTGCGACAAGTCTGTCCGACGACGTCGACCCCCTTCGATGGGGTCTTCCTTTCGAAAAGACCGCTCGGCGACTGCACCCCCACTCGACGGAGATGTCCTTTCGATAGGACCACATTGCGACGTCGCCCCCCTCGACGGGGTCATCACTTCAATAGGACTGCTTGGCAACGTCACCCCCTACTTGACGGGATCGTCCTTTCGACAGGACCGCCTAGCGATGTCACTCCTCCATCGATGGGATCGTCCCTTCGACGTAACCGCCTTTCCTATCTATTGGACCACCCGGCGATGGCGCCCTCCTCGACTGGATCATCCCCTCGACTGGACTGTCTGGAAAAAACAAAGAAGCATGGCAAGCTCGGGCCAAGAAATAAAGGGAAAAGCTCAAAGACTTAACCGAATGGCTGAAGAAGGGAGCGAGGCTCGCATTCACCCCTGCAAAAGGTAACACTCATTCCATCTCAACAAATCAGGCTTGCCTTCATCCCTGCAAAAGGCGACGTCTACTCCATCTCAACAAATCAGGCTCGCCTTCACCCATGCAAAAGGCGACGCTCATTCCATCACTAAGGCAGAGGTTGACCTCTACCCTTATTCCATCTTGGCAACAGGAGCTGACCTCTACCCCCATTCCATCTCGGCGACATAGGTCGACCTCTACCCTCATTCCATTTTGGCAACAGGGGCTAACATCTACCCCCATTTCATCTTGGTAGCAGCAACTGACCTATACGTACCCCTATTCCATTTTGGCAACAGGGGGCGACCTCTACCCTCATTCTGTCTCGGTGACAGGGGTCGACCTCTACCCTCATTCCGTCTCAGCGATAGGGGTCAACCTTTACACCTATTCCATCTCGGCAACAGGGGCCGATCTCTATCCCCATTCTGTCTTGGCAACAAGGGTTGATCTCTACCCCCCTTTTTTATCTCGACAATGAAGGTCTGCCTCTACTCCAGACTTGAAAGGAAGACCCTAGTAAATGACGATTTTACCCCGACTCATCACATCCCTATAAGTATCTTCAATCTCCTCATTTGGAGGTAAGTTTTCTCATAACTTAAAAACATGTGATTCTCTCTCATTTGAGACCCCCTCTCTCTAGAATTATGAAACATACCACTTGGACTAATGTTGATCGTCGGAGTGTCTGCCGGAGAAAATCCCTCTGCGCTTTTCTAGCTCACGTTTCTCTCTTTTACAGGTGAAGAGCCACCGAAAATCTCTTTCCGGCACGGCGGATGCGACAAATATGAAGACAACTTCCCCGTTCGACTATTGTCCAGTCATAGGGTTCGGTCCTAAACCGAACCGTTGACCGGTTTAAATGTTGATCCAATCAACGACGTTCCACGAAATCATTATACGAATTGTTTGAGAATTGAGACAATATGTGCAACACATTTGTAAAAGTTATAAGAGATATATTTTGTGCGTCAGCGAGGGATCTCAAACTTAGGGAGAACTAAAGTTATAGTCGTATGTAGAGATAAACATAAACTAGATAATTGGCAAGAGAATCGTTAATTGCAAATCTATGTCGTAGTGTTATTTGTTTTCAGCCACTAGACAAACGCTCACCAAACATGTACATCATTAGTTTAATTGAGTCACAAATTTATGTCTTTGTTTATTATTTCGCATTCATTACGTTCTCACGATGTTCTCATTAATTTAAGCATTTGTTGCAAAAATTGCCTGAAGCAATTCTTGTAAAGCACAATTACATAATTTTCAATGATAAACATTCATTTGCACCTCAAAAAATTAAGTGAATAGGGGGCTTTCAACCAATTGAAATCTAATCCAATGTATCTCATAAAGGAAGGCGATGACAGATTACCACTACACAAGTACACAACAGTAAGTAACACTCACTGACTCACGTATGTTTTTTTTTTTTTTTTTTTTTTTTAAACTTGTGACTATCTATATATGATTGTGTGTTTACTATATTAATTATTTCAACTTCTTAGTGGCGAGTTATAGAAGAAGATAAACTTTGAAATAAAAATTAAAGTTACTAATCAGTTTTTTGAATAATAGTATAAAATTTCAGTAAACCAATTAATCAATTGCTAAAACATCTCGAAGTACAGTAGAGATAGGCCCGTGACAAAATGGGGTAGCTAGCCAAACAATGGACAACCCTATTTATATTGTACGCTTTACAAATAACATCATCGCATAATCCAAAGAAGTAATAGGACTCTTACAATATTTTATTACATTTCCACAAATAGATTTCATAATCTTCGAGCTTCTATGCGCTTGAAACACCAATACATAGACTATTTGTCTTGGTCTAAAACTTTCTCCAATTAAGTGCCTGCTTCACAACAATCGTCTCAACCAAATTTGGTTTATTGGCTCTCTCTGTAAAGATTCAAACAAAGCCTCCACTACCACTAGGACCCTTTGTAAAAAATGGTGCCATCAATATTAATTTTTAGCATCTCAAGATTTGGACATGTCCAATTAATAGCTCCCTCGTTCGGAAGTAGTTGCACCAATGACTGACCTCGTTGTTTGCTAAAGAGTTGATGATCCTTAACTCCTTACTATTATATTTTTGTGTCTATTTAGTCTTAACATATTTTTTGGAACAATATTATCCTCAAATTGTTGGTTTAATTGTTTTTAGTATTTTTATTTCATTTATGAAAGTCAGCACTCAAAGAACTCAATATGTATTTACCGTATTAAGTTAATGGACTATTTAGTTAAGAAAAACCTAAAAATAAAAATAAAGGACCGGCTAAAGAACTAGCCAAAATGACACCCTTACTTTAAAATTATAGCCAAACTATTAACATATTTAGGAAAATAGCCAATTTATCATGACAACATTCCAATATTCCAATTATACCATTAGGTTAATATTATTAACTATCATAGTAAATAATATCATCTATAACAAAAAAATTAGTAAATCTAATTAACAATAACAAAAACTACATTAAATCTTATTTGTCGTAACAAGAATAATAGTAAATCTTATTTACTGTAACAAGAACAATAGTAAATCTTATTTACCGTACAAGAAAACAATAAATTTTATTTACCGTAGTAAGAATAGTAAATCTTATTTACCATAACAAGAACAAAAGTAAATTTTATTTACCGTAACATTTTGTAGTTAATCTAACAGGAAAAGTATCAGAGATGATGACTAGTTAATCTAACGGTAAATACGATTTACTAATTATTTCCGTGAACAATCGAGGACTAAAAATCCGACAGTAAATCATATTAACCATTGAGTAAATCATTCGTTTCTATGGTAAATATGACTATTTAATCTAACAGTAAATACGATTTACTAATTATTTACGTGAACAATCGTGGACTAAAAATCCGACAGTAAATCGTATTACCCATTGAGTAAATCATTCATTTCTATGGTAAATATGACTAGTTAATCTAACAGTAAATACGTTTTACTAATTATTTCCGTGAACAATCGAGGACTAAAAATCCGACAGTAAATCATATTAACCATTGAGTAAATCATTCGTTTCTATGGTAAATATAACAGTAAATCCGATTTACTGTTATATCGCTCTTCTCTTTCATTTTCACATCAGAGATGAAGACTAGTTAATCTAGCAGTAAATACGATTTACTAATTATTTCCGTAACAATCGAGAACAATTGACAACAAAACTCATGTCCAGTAAACACAGAAAAACAGCATCGGCCGGGTAGAAAAACACGAAAGGACTCGTTAACCAAATCATCATCGAACTATGAACTCAACCTTTCCGATTCAAATCAACAACCAAACTAATCCACAATCGAACCAACAGAGCAACAATAATTACACACACAGACACACGGCTGAACCTAAGCACACGGCAAAATCAGCCATACATGGCCAAATCAACCATACGGCCAAATCACCATCTCATCACCAAAATTCCATACACAACCAATTTAAACCCAATTTCAAACGCCAAAAACGAATCCATAACATCAACACATCATCTCAAAATTCCCAGCCAAAACCACATGGCCAACTATTTTACACGGCCAACAAAAAAAAAAACAATCCCGAGACCAAAACACCACCAATCCAAAAATCATGAAATCCTCCACATAATTGAGCATAAAAACCACTCTGATACACCTCTATATCTTCAAACAATACTTGGAATCACAAAGCCCCAATTCCGAAATCAACCTCTCGTTCTCCGGCGTCTCTTCTCAGTCCAGACGACAGATGCGGCGGCTCCGTCTGAGGCTTTCAGGTCTCCGGCGAAGGTGAAATCGAGGCCTACGAAGAAGCGATCGATCGCCGAGATCTTCACGGTCGCTCCTCAGATCGATCCCGTTGATCACGAAATCTACATCGACGAGGTCGATTTCGGCGCGGATCGAGCTCCGATCTTCGATTCCGGAGATTACTTGAGTGAGCTCAGAAATGAAATCAAGAAGAAAAAGAAGGTTAGCAACAACTGCGCTGTGGTTTCGATAGAGAACAAGAACGAAAATAAGAAGAGGTTCTTCAACAAAAAGAAGAAGAAGAAGAAGAAGAAGAAGAAGAAGAAGAGTTTGGATCATCACCGCATTCGTCAACGCAGAGGTGGTTGTCGTGCGAGAGGTAGTTTCGGCAGCGTCGGAGGATCGGACGGTCAGAGCGGAGAATCAAAGAGAAGATCGGAGAGAGGGTTTTGGCGAGAGAGCGACATATTAAGCGTGGGAGATAAGTGAAATCGGGAAAAATGACATTTTGGAGAACTCTATTAGGGTTTGACTATTTTCCTAAATAAATTAATAGTTTGGCTACTAATTTAATCTCACCTTATTAAATGGGCTACTTGTTTACAAATCTCAAAAATAAAAGTATGTGCACCCAAAGAAAGCCTAAGAATAAATGTGCAACATTCCTATTCTTGCCTTTTGGATTTCAATGTTGATACCAAAAAAAAAAAAAAAAAAAAAGGTCTTAGCATTGGGTCAAATTACTAATGGAATTTCCGATAAAAAAAAATATACTAATGAAATTTGGAAATATGGATAGGACTTTTCAAGGTTCCAAAGAACGTGAGAGAGAGAGAGAGAGAGAGAGAGAGAGAGAGAGAGAGAGAGAGAGAGAGAGAGAGAGAGAGAGAGAGAGAGAGAGAGAGAGATCATAAATCATTTTGAACAGTGACACAAAAATGGAATATGAAAAGAAAAGTGAAAAAGTCCCACCAAAACAAAAAGGCCAAAAACAATTTAGTCATCATTCCTATCACTCCCATGCTTGATGTCCCCTCTTAAATTCTCAATATCCCAAAGTCTTCAATGTATCCCTTACAATTTTAATTTATTATCATTATTATTATTTTATTTTCTTCTGAATATTACGGTTGCTGGTATCGTTCATCATTCATCTGCATGAACTCCCGGTAAGTATGTTGACGTCATTCAATGAACTCGTATATCGGCCTTCAATTAGCCAAACAAGCGTATCCTGAATCAGATGTATTTTAATCACCACATAAGCAAGTGTATTTGAAGGGAGGCTATAATCCCCCTCAATTTACTTTAAAAAAAATAAAAAAATAAGGTTGAGGTCTACGTTCTTATCAACTATACCAAAACGAAGTGAATTTACAATTTTTTTTTTCTTGAAATCTTATATTTTTAGTCTAAATTTATATAATCTTTTAAATTTATCCCCTGATTTTTTTTTCAAATTTGACCACCCCTTTTTTTTATATGTATATGCTCTAAATTAAAATCCATTTTATATATCTTAATAAAAAAATATTAGATGTATTTGCATAAATAAAAATATAATGAAAACAATAATTTATCATTTTTATAATTATTTTAAGATTCCACCCAAAATTTCATTTTATTAAAAATTTCATTTCTCATCAGGTTCGCAGTCAATTAATTAACTAAAAAGTAAATTTAATTAATTAAAGAGTTAATTTAACTTACTCATTAGTTAATTAATTTATTGCGGACCTGATTGGCTATTTTTTTTTAATAAAATAAAATTTGAACTGATTTTTAAAAGAAAAATGGACAATTGAACTACTGGCTTAAATGCCACCAAGTAAAAATTCTCAAGCCACTTTAATGTTTTTAAACAAATAAATTATAAGCTAATACAAAAAAAAATACAAAGCATGATATAAGTAATCACATGCAAATAATTACACTCACCTTGATATTTAATACTATAGAAATATAATTTGTGATTCTACATGCACATATAATTTAAGAAAAAAATTATACATAAAGTTACATATCTTAGTCAACATTTTTATTATTATTATTATTATTATTATTATTATTATTATTATTATTATTATTATTATATGAAATATTAAAATAAATATGTATTCTAAAATAGTATAAACATGTAATAAATTTAGCTCCCATTGCCCCAACATAATTTTCTAGCCTTGTCCCTGATCACCATGCATGCAAATTTTTTTTTTAAGACCATGCACGGAATACCATTTTTTAAGGAATGCGATACTATTATGAGTATTTTAATATAGGTAATATATGTGTATTGTTATGCCGTTATTTTCACATGGTATACATAATACTCCGAGAGCAAAAAATGATATATCAAGTCCATACATAAGGCCCAAACCCATAAGCAAACTCACGCGCCAAACTTCGAATCAACACTCATAAGATATCTCTCAAATAATCTATCAAAAGAGACTCTCGAACCATGTTTTTAAGCTAGACTATTTGACAAATCTTCAAGACAAAGCCATAAACATGACCACCCAGTCGGCCAAAGAAAATGACCACCCGGATGGCCAAAGAAAATAACAACCTGACCGGCCAAAAAACAAAACCACCCGGCCATCTTCACTCGGCCAAGACCACCCGATCGTCTTCACTCGGCCAAAACCACCCAATCGTCTTCACTCGTCCAAGATCACCCGGTCATCTTCACTCGGTCAAAACCACCCGGTTGTCTTCACTCGTTTAAGACCACTCGTTATTATTTACTTGGGCAAGACCACCCAATCGTATTCACCCGGGCGTCTTCACTCGGCCAAGACGGCCACCGGGGCGTCTGCACTCGGCCATAAGCACCCGGTCGTCTTCACCCAGTCGTCTTCACTCAGCCAAGACGACCCGATCGTCTTCACCCGGCCGTCTTCACTCGGCCAAGATCATCCGGCCATCTCCACCACCCAACCAAGTACTTCTCACCAAACTCCTTGGCTCATATAAATACCTCATTCATTCACAACACAAGAGAAGTTTCTCTCAACTTGTCAAAAACTATACAAAAATCATACCATCACTTTCTCTCTCTAGAAAACATAGAGACGAGTACAAATCGTTCACCGAGAACATAATACAACACGACTAATGTTGAGCGTCGGAGCGTGCGCCAAGGGAAAACCCTCCGCGTCCCTCTAGATTCACATTTTCTTGTGTTTAGGTGAATGTGCAAGGATTAAAAAACACAAAAACTCAACGAAGAACGCGAAGAACACGATGAATGCGGAAAGATCCAAAGACCCGGAAACTCAAGGACCCGGAGACCCAAAGATTCGAATAAACACGACGAGAAGAGAAGAACTTCGTCAAACCCAACCTACGTGCGGTCATAGAGTCCGGCCCTAGATCGAACCACGGACGGTTCTTAGTGCTAATAAAAAAAACGCGATTAACATGTATAAATCACATAACATATCGTATTAACTTACAAAGCTTAATTTGTTGAGATCTTTTGAGATGCTTATGATAATAGCTAATTTTTATTTTTTACGGAAAAAACAACACTTCAAACTAAAAAACGAAAAACACTAATTTGATTTTGTGAATAAAGTCAAAGCACCGAAACGAAGAAGATGGTCAATGGTCCATCCAAAAGAGCTCTTAATGACAATGGCTAATGATCCATCCACCGAAAACTTTTCCACTCAAGGCAATGCGTCCGACCAATGTTATCCGGCAAAAGCCCTTCTGGTAGACCAAGGTCATCTGCGAAGTCTAAATCTCATATGCCGGCCTCAATCCATCCGCCCAAGCGTCCCCCATTTATCGGTCGAGCCATCTGCCAAATGCGATCAGCCTATCCACCGAAGGCCATCTACTCATCCATCGAAGGCCATCCATCCATTCGCCCAACCGCCAACGTTCATCTGGCCATCTGCCAAAGGCCACCCGTTCATCTGTCGTAGGCCATTTTTTCTCATCCGACATAGGCCATCCCCTCATTCGTCAATGGCCTATCTGCCCAATTTCCATAGGGCTCATTGAGCCCTAGCTCCTTATTAAAACCCCATGAACTCAACTTTGAGAAACTGTGTTGAGTATTGGAACGAGCACCGGAGATATCCCTTTTCATAATCATGACCCTCTCGAGTTCGACATATGAACTAAAAAAGACCTCTTTAGTGCACGTGGCATCTCGGGTCCTCCCTTTTGCATCTTCGCGTGCACTCTTAAGTGTTTATCCACAAAAAACATTAACACCAATTACCGCAATTTTTACAATTTTGTATCGGATTAAATTCCTTCCCGAAGCAAACAAATTTTCGTTTCTTGGACAGAATATGGAACTCTACCCAATTTTTTTTTTAAAGAAAATAGTATTTCTTTAGATCAAGGTTTAAAATTTTGGGAAATTGCATGGAAATTGCGCCAAAATTGCGGTATTTTGAAAATTCTGACACATTTACGATCATATGTGCGTTTCGCTTTTGTATTGCGGGCATTGTGTCGAAATTGCGAGGAGATTTCCATATCTCTGCGTCCATTAATGTCGTTTAGTCCATGGTATAAAACACAAAAAAACGTGTTATTTTTGTACTTGTTTAATTACAAATTTTAAATGGATCTTAATTGGAAGTTAATTGTTAAGAAATTATAGTTTAATATATGTCATTGTAAACAAGTATTTGAAAATATGAGAAATGATAACTTGTTAGTGAAGTTCATATTTGGGGTAGTACATGAAATTATTATGTGCTCAGAACTTATTATATGTGTTTATCATATGTGTTTGACTTTGAAGTTTAAACTTATTATGGTTGCGTATTATGTGTGTTTGTAATTGAAAGTTAATTATGTATGTTTATAACTTATTTTGTATGTTTGAAATTATGCAACATTATTTTGTCGCAATTTCCGTGTTTAATCGTAACTTTCATCAGTCACCGCAATTTCCGTTGACGCAATTTTTTTCAAATTTCCACATTATTTTCGTCTCAATTTTCGGTTTTTGAAATCATCGGCATGAAATCGACCACCGACATTTCAATCTTTGCTTTAGATAGATAGAACTCTAAACATAGATGAACTAACAGCCGAATTATTCTTTTAAATGTACCGAAGTGATAGATAGATCTCTAAACTTAGATGAACTAACATCCAAATTATTCTTTCAAATGTACCGAAGAGAATGAAAAATAGAAAATTGCGTTTCATTTACGGAATTTGGATTTGCGAACATAAATGTATATAATTTTGCTATTATGTGAATTTGTCAAATGGACTAACATATTCTGATTCCTGGTGTTCCACTTAATCATGTATGCTGCTAACATTGGAAGTGTGTGGATTGTTTTAAATTTAATTAGACTTATTTTTACATTTTTTAGTGTAAATCTGGAATGGCATAACAAATATTTTTCTACAAATCTAACATATTTTAATTTGTTCATAGAATTACTAATTATTTTTAGAAAATTGGATTAATAGGTCTAATCCTAATCATCCACGGACCAAAACTAAAATAATTATCAGTACCCACACTAAAAAAGACGATGATAACTGCTGACAAAAATTAAGCAATTTTTTGTCCGCTTATAATTTTCCACCCTGTCAAAACGAGTTGATCACGAAGGCCCTAGAGAGACTTGTAGGATTTCATTTGTATTGTTTTGTACCTTAGGATAAGAAGTATGAAAATATAAAAATATATAAAATGAAAAAAAAAATCGATAGAAATGAGAAAAAAAAAATCGATAAAAAAATTGAAGAAAAATAAAATAAAACCAAACCTTGTGGCTGAAATTTGTCCATCAATTTGTTGTATCCTCACTCCATTAACCAATCCTATTCACTCACTGCCCAAAACCCATCATCTCTCTCTCCCTCTCACTCTCAAAGGTCCCACACCTGGTTGCCACTAGCCCAAAGGGAGATTAACTCCCCCATAAACAAATCGAAAAACAATTTCACCTCCCCCAAAAGAAAGAAAGAAAGAAAAACAACCCAAAAAAGTTGTAGGAATATATAGTTTTGTTAGCCATTCAGAAAGATATCGGAGCAAAAAAAAAAAATCCATATCAAAAGGATAAATCCTAAAATCTGCAACCACCCCCTCTAATCAAAGATGCAAACTTTTCATCGCTGATGGCCTAAAAATCTCATCTTGATGGTACCACAAAATTATTATACCCAAAGGTAAAAAAAAAAAAAAAAAAAGCTAAGCCATCAAGCAGGATCAATCTTTTCCCACTTTTTCTGGTTCCAATCCATCGTATATGGTTGAGACTTGAGACATAGTCACAGAGAGAGAGAGAGAGAGAGAGAGAGAGAGAGAGAAAGAGAAAGAGAAAGCACATCTAAATACAATCAATTTGTTGGGCCAAAATTGTTGTTGTTGTTGGAGAGAGAGAGAGAGAGAGAGATGTCAAGTGGGAGTTGCAGCATAGTATGGTTCAGGAGAGATCTGAGGGTTGAAGACAACCCAGCTTTGGCAGCTGGGGTTAGAAGTGGTGCTGTGGTGCCTGTGTTTGTATGGGCACCTGAAGAGGAAGGCCATTACTACCCAGGAAGAGTCTCGAGGTGGTGGCTCAAACAGAGCTTGGCTTATCTTGATTCCTCTCTGAAAAGCCTCGGAACTTCTCTCATCCTCAAGAGGTCAACGGACAGCGTTTCCTCTCTTCTTGAGGTCATCAAGTCCACGGGCGCTACCCAGCTCTTCTTCAACCACTTATACGGTCACTCACTCCTCTTCTTCTTTTTTTTTTAATATTCTTGTTCGTCTTTTTTTTTTTTCCTTACCTTTAAATCATCATTATCATCATCATCATCAACAACAACTTTTGGGTTTGTTGTCTTTTTACTTGTTTTTAGCTTTCTCGATTTGGCATCTGGAAGTAAAGATTCTTGAGATTTGGGGGAGCGTGCGATATGTTTATTGCTATTTTTGTAATACAAATAAAAGACTTTGGGTCTTCAGTTCATTATTTGCCTGAATCGGATTAAATTAGTATTTTAAGCAAATTGACAAACCTGGCTCTCTCTCTCTCTCTCTATGTTGGTTGGTGATTTAAATTATATTATTCATGTATCTGTCAGATGATGTACTCATTATACTATATTGCTAAGACAGAGAGTATTGTTGTGGCATTTTCAGACCCCCTGTCCCTGGTGAGGGATCACAGAGCAAAAGAGGTGTTGAGCGGGCAAGGCATAGCGGTGCGTTCGTTCAACGCGGACTTGCTGTACGAGCCGTGGGACGTGAACGACGCGAACGGGCGGCCGTTCACGACCTTCGCGGCTTTCTGGGAGAGATGTCTGAGCATGCCGTACGACCCGGAGGCCCCGCTCCTCCCGCCCAAGCGGATCGTCTCGGGGGACGCGTCGAGGTGCGCGTCGGACCGAGTGGTGTTCGAGGACGAGCTCGAGAAGGGGAGCAACGCGCTGCTGGCGAGGGCGTGGTCGCCCGGGTGGAGCAACGCGGACAAGGCCCTGACGAGCTTCGTGAACGGGCCGCTGATCGAGTACTCGGCCAACCGCCGCAAGGCGGACCGGGCGGCGACCTCGCTGCTGTCCCCGCACCTTCACTTCGGGGAGGTGAGCGTGCGGAAGGTGTTCCACCTCGTGCGGATCAAGCAGGTGGTGTGGGGCAACGAGGGCAACGCGGCCGGGGAAGAGAGCGTGAACCTGTTCCTCAAGTCGATCGGGCTGAGGGAGTACTCGAGGTACATGAGCTTCAACCACCCGTACAGCCACGAGAGGCCTCTCCTGGGCCACCTCAGGTTCTTCCCGTGGGTCGTCAAGGAGGACTACTTCAAGGCGTGGCGGCAGGGCCGCACCGGGTACCCCCTCGTGGACGCCGGCATGCGCGAGCTCTGGGCCACCGGCTGGCTCCACGACCGCATCCGCGTCGTCGTCTCCAGCTTCTTCGTCAAGGTCCTCCAGCTCCCCTGGCGCTGGGGGATGAAGTACTTCTGGGACACTCTCCTCGACGCCGACCTCGAGAGCGACGCCCTCGGCTGGCAGTACATCTCCGGCACTCTCCCCGACGGCCGCGAGTTCGACCGCATAGACAACCCTCAGGTATATGCCTTTCTAATGTTGATCACTCGAGTAATAGCTAAGCATCTCTTGGGATGAGTTCTATCCACAGGGTTGTAACATTTTAACCCCAGAGGGCAAAAGGTATGCCTTTGAATGGTAACGATCCTAGCTAACTCTCTCATCACTCGAGTAATAGTTATCTTCTAGGGATGAGTTCTATCCAGAGGGTTGTAACATTTTAACCCCAAAGGGCCAAAGGTATGCCTTTGAATGTTAACGATCCTAGCTAACTCTCACATCACTCGAGTAATAGCTATAATAGCTAGCTTCTGGGGATGAGTTCTATCCAAAAGGTTGTAACATTTTAACCCCAAAGGGCCAAAGGTATGCCTTTGAATGTTAACGATCCTAGCTAACTTTCACATCACTCGAGTAATAGTTAGCTTCTGGAGATGAGTTCTATCCAGAGGGTTGTATCATTTTAACCCCAAAGGGCCAAAGGTCTTGTGGACCCGATAACTGGGTCATAGTGGCTTTCCGTGTGGTGTTGTGTACTCTTTTTACTTTTTTCGTTGACGATTTTTTTAGCACGAGGCGAATATGATTTCACTAATTTTGGTTGGTTGTGGTGTGGGCAGTTCGAGGGTTACAAGTTCGATCCGCACGGGGAGTACGTGCGGAGATGGCTTCCGGAGCTTTCGCGGTTGCCGACGGAGTGGATCCACCACCCGTGGAACGCGCCGGAGAACGTGCTTCAGGCAGCCGGGATCGAGCTCGGGTCGAACTACCCTCTCCCCATCGTGGGGATCGACGAAGCCAAGGACCGGCTCCAACAGGCTCTCTCGCAGATGTGGCAACAAGAGGCCGCCTCGAGGGCCTCCATCGAGAACGGCACCGAGGAAGGCCTCGGAGACTCCGCCGACCTCGGCGTCATCGCGTTCCCCGAGGACATTCAGATGGAAGAATTTCCGGCGAACAACCCTCCTCCGGCTCGCCGTTACCAGGACCAGATGGTCCCGAGCATGACCTCCTCGATCGTCAGAGGGGAAGAGGAAGAGACCTCTTCTTTGGATTTTCGGATCCCCGGGGCAGATGGCCGAGCAGAGGTCCCCATGAATCAGGAGCCGATGAGAGACGTGGCAAGAAACACTAACAACAATGGCATGCCACGATATAATGCTCCGACCGAGCTTCGTCTCGCTGTGGAAGACTCCGCGGCTGAATCTTCGAGCACCACTACGAGGAGGGAACGGGACGGTGGCGTGGTCCCGGTTTGGTCTCCTTCGCCTTCCAGTTACTCCGAGCAGTTCGCCAGCGAGGACAGTGGGATCGGAGCGAGTTCGTCTTATTTGCAGAGACACCCTCAGTCTCATCAGATCATCAATTGGAGGCAACTATCTCAAACTGGGTAAGAAGAATTATACTGGTCATTTTCTCTAAATTTTTGGTATTGGTTTCTTCTTTCTCTATTTAGATGATTCGACAATAGTTGTTCCAGCTTCCGATAACTGTCCCCGAGCAGATTTGCCATTACCATATTCAAAATTATAACTCCGAGCTCGTTCGAAACAGGTGAACTTGGTGCTTTCACAGGGCAGCAAGAGCTTCAAAAAAGAAAACGCTAATATCAAATATATCGGTGGGCAAAGGGAAGGTGAAGAAAGCTTGCTTGCTCAAAATTCCGTGTTTCTACTCTTTTTCACCCTCTACAGATGGTTGACTTCTTCTTCTTCTTCCTTCCCTTGTTGTATCATATACGTACGTAACTCTATTGTATAGTACTTTGGTGTGTCATAAGGAGAGATGGTAGAGAAGTGAAATAGAATGTGTAGTCCTAGAATAAACTCAGGCTTGTGCTTTGACTATTAATCAGCAGATATTCTGTCATAATATTAAGGACCCAGCTTTTTGTTTGCTTCTTGTGGATTAAAGACTAAACTTTTTGCTGTTTAACAGTAAATTTGGTTTGAAAACAAACATCAACCTCTTATTTGATGTTTTACCAAGATCAGAATGAATGGTCTATTCAACTTTCATGATCTTTTGCTCGGCTCACGGGCACAAAACCTTGACTTTTCCGGTTTTTATCTTTTGGTCCTTTCAGTTTAACGATTAGCAAAATAAATATTTCTTTTTCTATTTTTTTATGTAGTGATTTTAGTAACTTTATTACTATATTTTGTAACAAATTTAAATAATTCTATTGCTCATATAAATCATAGTTATAAATTATATTTAAAAAAATGAAATGACTTATTTTACACTCTTTAAATTAATTGTGAGCCACCTTTAAATTCAAAGTTTAACTTTTACCTTAAAAAAGTTTATTTTTAAATTTTGACCCCCCCTTGGAATTTGTTTAATGTGACTCCGAGCACCAGAGCTACGGCGAACACACAAAGCTGCCTGCCACAATCGCGGATTCGAAGCTCCGGTGATGGGCTTGCGAAATCAAACACGTTTGTTTTTGCTATTTTATTTTATTTATTTGTTCCATGGCCCTACAAACACCACCACCAACTTAGATTACGACATTGTCCCAGTTAGGTGTGATTGTGACCGACGAAGAATTCTTGCGATCTATTATTGCCTGACGACCATGACATTGACCAGCGCTGCTCCTATGTCCAATGCGGAGACAATCAGTCGAAAAATAAGGACGACTAAATAGTCGACACAACGAATTAATTCGATTCTAGACTTTTGAGGACTAAAATATGTACGGCTCGGTGATGTGGCTTGAAGATCAGCGGTAGGATAAGCGTAGCGAGTCACGATATTTGCACTAACGCCGTGCTGGTCGCTGAACAAAGCCGTTAGGGTCAGGCTCGCCAGCGTGGCGATTGTTTCTTCAGAGTCAGATTTCCAAAGCTACCTTTTGGAGATTTGAAGGAGTGCATCAAGTGGTTTGTTGGATAGTGAGTTCTTGAAAGGCATTGACTTTTTCCTTCTTCAATGGACAGTTCAATGACAATAATTGAAGGTGAATTAGCCATTTGCAAAATAACTCTTCCTTGGTAATAGCTAGTGATAGGCCAACATCATATGAATAGTTTACGTTATCTATTGGTTATATAGTTTAAAAAATTAGATTTGGGAAGTTTTTAGTGATCGCTATTTACTAGTATTGAGCCAAAAATACCAGTACCTAGGGGAAATTCCCAATGTCTACGGTTTCAACTTTCAAGCACTTGAAAAATGTAGTTGAGCCAGCAAAATGTAGGCAGGCGCCGAAAAGAAGGGGATACTGATACATATACCGATTATAAGTTCATGCATTCCATGAATGTCGCATGTTTTTAACACTTTTACGAATCATAGATTCCCAAAAACTTCATTGGCAAAGATTGATGATAAAATAAAGAATGCAGAGAGGGTATTCATGGAATTGAAAATATTATCGTAAGATTCAAGGGATTAAAGTTGTTGTGAGATACTCTGAAGAAATCACAATCAAAACTGATATCTTAAGTTCTAAGTCACGATCGAACTGAATGAAATCGATGAAAATTAACGGACACGACAACACAGATTTATCCTGGTTCAATCATTATGATCTACCCCTGAGTGTCTTTAAATTCTGAAGTTGCCTTATTAGAGACTTGTCTCACATACCATCTAATCTCATAACCACATTTTATTTATAACTCAAGAAGTACTCTGCTCAATTACAGCAATAACTTACCACCTAAGCTAATTTTGACGATCCAACAATCAAAATAGATTTGCAACAACTTGCTTGTCTTAAATTACAACATTTGTTCGGATCAACGTCCACAGTTGAAAATGGTACGTGAGATAACTTGGAGAGAGAAATGTACTGATATAGATTATCTGGCTAGTTGTACCAGCGTTGACACGTACGGTACTAGTGTAACACCATGTTATTCTCAAGGCAGAATCTTATGGAGACATAGCAGAGCAACAAATATTGTTGACGAAATTGAATCTTCAATCAAAATAACTTCGCTGGAAACGTCATATTTATCGGGAGATATTAATAGTTTATTGGGTTATCCAATGAGTGTAAAGATAAACTGTATCGATGAAATTATCGTTACCGACGTGGTTTACCGATATATATCAAATTTACCGAGAGGTATCCAATGAACACGTCATTATAAAAAAAAAAAAAAAAAAGTTTTCGTACATAAGATAAAAATGTAAATAGTCTACAATATCATCATTATAATACATCACGTTTTGCAATTCAACACACTCATTGGAGCAATCAATCCTCTATTATTTAACGCCCACGATCATGGGCTTTTAAAATTTCAAAATTTTCAAAAGTCGGCCATGATCATTGGCTGAATTTTTTTAAAAATTTATAAAAGAAATTTGTAACTAATCAAGCCATCTTAATCTTAACGCTTGAGATGAAGCCAATGTTTAGAAAGTTATGAGAAAATAGCCAAATATATGAGGTGGCAGTCGGAGTAATGAGTTAAAATTTCAAAAGTGTCCTTAAATCGATTTAGCGGGGTTTTTTTTTCCTAAATTCGTCATTTTTTCTCTATTTTGATTTTGAATTCGTCACTTTCTCTCTCCTACTTTTTTTCAAACATTTTTTTCCATCAAAACTTCAAAAACTCATATCTATCTCATATGAACTCAAATTCGAGTGATTCCAAATCTCACGGATTTGTTGCGCCGAGATCTTCAAAAAAGACTCATTGTGTTGGTTGAAAAATAATTTTTAATGTCATAGATATAGAAAAATAACGTTACTGACTTAGATATGGAAATAACTGAAATTTTTTGGAAATCGTCTGGAAATAAATGAAAATTTATTGAATATTTCTGGAAAAGTCATTACAAACACACGTAAATATGAGCATTAAACATGATTTTTCATCAAACACAGTGGATCTATTTTTGAAGATCTCGGCGCCACGAATCCGTAGGATTTGAAATCACTCAATTTCGAGTTCATATGAGATAAATATGGATTTTTGAAGTTTTATGAAAAAAAAAAATGTATGAAAGAAGGTAGGAGAGAGAAAGTGATGAATTCTAAACCAGGAGAGAGAAAGTGAAGAATTTAAAAAGCTAAGGTCATAAAAGTAATTTTTATTAGCTATCACTTATGCCACATAGGCTGTTTGGCTATTTTTCCAAAAGTTTGCAAACGTTGGCTATTTCCAAAACATGAATATTTTTGTTGGCTATTAAACTACAGTGCCCTTTATAAAATTGGCTCAATTTTTTTAAAATTTAAAAAAATTGAAAGTTTAAAAAATTGACCTGGTTTTTGAGGTTTCGGTAATCGATCCGGTTTTCTGCTAATAACCGCCAATTTTTCCAATGTCTAGCGGTTTTGTACATACTGCTACCGGAAAGTCCTAAAAACCGGTATACTTGCCGATTTTCTCCCAATTTCCCTGATATTTCAATCCCTGATTTAGTGATACTATAGAATATTACCTTGTATGTCTGTCACTCTAAACCAAATACTTTCTATCCCAAACGATTTCTTTTATTTTAGGATAAAAATAATTTAAGTTAAGCAATCC
This sequence comes from Urtica dioica subsp. dioica, assembly GCF_054948205.1. NCBI lineage: Eukaryota > Viridiplantae > Streptophyta > Magnoliopsida > Rosales > Urticaceae > Urtica > Urtica dioica. The sequence continues at coordinate 39,487,173 of NC_142762.1, forward strand.
AATATGCCAAATTTTGAAGTAGTCTTCTTCTTCTTCTTCTTCTTCTTCTTGAAAAAGCATATTTCTCGACATCGAATTCTTTTGGATGAATAGTCTATGAATTATTTATTAAGTAGCATTTAGGATTTTTTAGAAAAATAGTCATGAATTAATTTACTTTCTCAGAAAACTATTTAAGTTTTTAAAATAACTCTACCTTGAAAAACTTTACTTGACAACTTAAATAACTTATTAATTTTACAAAAGAAACTAATTAAATTGCAATAATGAACTCTAAATACTAAACACAAATTATAAACAATCAAAAATAAGTTTATAAATACGTGTCAAGGTTTTTGTGTGGAAATTTACGAAAATAACGAATTTTTTTAAACTTTATGAAACTAGCGAATTTGCTATGACAAAAATACCATTTAAAAAATATACAAAAAAGTGATAAGACAATAATCTATATCATCTATATCGTGTATTGATATATTTTGTATACATTGAAATAATTGTATAGTGTATATGTATATTGATAGACAATCTCTTGTATTTGCATACTGTATATTGATATATTTGTATACATTGATATACAAGCAGTATGCTCCGCGAGTTACTGCGGAATAATTAATATATTTTAGTTTGAATGAAGAAATATATAAAGACATGTCCAGTTATATTTAGGTTTGAAAAAAAATGAATTTAAAGTGTTTTTTGGAGACATTTTTATCTTTCTGATAAAAAAAAAATAAAAATAAAAAATAAAAAATTCGGTACGATGAACACTACTTGTCTCTAGGGTTCAATCTCTTATTTTTTCTATTAAAAAAACTGTTTATTGAACAGTGTCTTGTCTCTAGAGAGGATTCATCTACTTTTTATATATAATATAATTTGTATATTGTATTATGTATACTAATAGAAAATCTCCTATATTTGTACATTGTATATTGATATATGGATCCAGTGGGTATCTACCGATATGAAATGTTAGAAATTTTGAAATAGCCAACATATCGTTATTTTTTTGTAAATAGGCATGTAAATCTATTTACGCTATCAAAATAACCAAAAATGCATAGTAAATTTCTAGTAAATATGGTTATTTACAAAATATTTACAAAAGTTTTTGGCTATTTACGAAAAATTTACAAAGCGTTGGCTAAAACGCAAACGATTATGTTTATGTGACTTATATCGCTAAATTTTTGTTGATATATTTATATCCTCAGTGTCCACAACAATGTCGTCATTTTTACACAAAGACCGATTCAAAGTCCACTCACGAATCCGAGCTCGCTCTCACCTCGCTCATCCTCATCGTCCTCGTTGCAGAGGCCATTCTCGGTCTCGAGCCCCGTGGCTCTCGTGGTCCTCTTCTCGCTCCTCGTCGTCCTCGGCGTCATTTTTTCGTGGACTAGATCAACGACGAGTTTTTTTGTCGTCGACGACCGATCCAAAGCATGCTCACAAATTCAAGATCGATGGCAAGTGTGCTCGCCGCCATGACCATTTCCGACGACCGATCCAAAGCCCACTCACGAATCTGAGATCGACTATGAGTTTGTTCAGTGTTGTGATCGTCGCCGACGACCAATCCAAAGCCCGCTCGCGAATCTAAGATCGACTGCGAGTTTGTTCGCTGTTGTGAGACCATCTCCGACGACCGATCCAAATCCTGCTCACAAATCCGAGAATGACGGCGAGTTTGTTTGTCACTGTAACCATCGCCGACAACCGATCCAAAGCTCACTCACAAATCCGAGCTTGCTCTCACCTCTCTCGTCCTCATCGTCATTGTCGCAGAGGCCATTTTTTTTGGATTGGATCGTCGACACAACAACAAATATTCCGACTACGCCAACTGAAAAATGATCTGAGAAATCAACTCATTAAAATAAGTGCAAAAGCGTCAATGCGCAACTCAAACCCGCTGATTTCGAAATGTTTTGGTTTCACACGTTGTTTTTACAAAAAATTGATCGCAAACACGCTGCTGAGCGTAATTGCCACAAAATAATGAGCATTCAACAATATGCTCATTATAAAATTGATAAAAAGATCATCATAACGCTCATATTATTTACGCATATATATATATATATATATATATATATATATTGTATGTTGTATCATCTATCATTAGAGATCAAATAAGTTTGTATGTATCATTTATGTCTAATAAACGATAAGTTGAACAAGTTAATTTTCCTTTATTTTCCTTATGTTTCATGGCTATATAAAGTCATTTAGTTGTACTTTTCTCATTCAAGTTTTGGAATAAACATTTTCACTCTCAATCATTCAAGATGAGAGTTAGTTTTCCCAATTCTCAAATCCAATATATCCTAACCTAGAAATGTAATATGGTATCAGAGCAGTCTTCCGCGCCATCTGAGTTTACCGATTCCGATTGCATCTTCTTCTCGGTTTCAAGCTCTTCTCTCCGATCGCTTCAATGACGGAGGAGCTTCATCGTCGGAGCTGCGTCGGACGGTTCAGATTTTCGGTTCGTCCCCAATTCTGAGATTCGTTACTTGTTCATCGTCTCTTCAATGACGATCCAAGAAACCTCGAAGGAAATTGGATTGGCGATGCCTATTTTCAATCCGATTCTAGGTTTGTATTTCTCTCCTTTCTCGATTGCATAATCCGATTCCCTTCCCGTGCTTCCACGGCAGAATCTGGAATCTCATCGACGGAGAGCTCATTCTTTCGATCCAGTGAAGATTCGAGACAACATTCCTTTCTCTCGGTCCAGCGAAGGAACGAGACGGCGTTCAATCTTGAAGTTCAAACGGATCCTTTCAGTAAATGCCATCAAGAAGCTTCTCGGATGAGAGAGTTCTTTCTCTGGGCGAATTCCCGTCACCGGCGATCTCGAGAGCAAGGTTGTTGGCTGTCTTCGATAAGACCGTGGCACAGAGTCCAGAAATTCTTCAGATTCCTCATCCCGACGTTGTTTCGGCGCTGAAAGATGGAGTCTTGGCGCATTTCTCGTCGATTTCATGGCTCCTCGTCCTATCAAGATTCTTCTCCGGCCAGTCCCGCCGTGTCAATGCTATCCAGAATCTTTCTCCGGCGAATCCCAGCGTATCGAGCCATCAACATCCTTCTCCGGCGAGTCCCTGCCGTGTCAAAGCCCTCCAGATTCACTCCGTCTACCTTGCCTACAAAGCTGTTGCAACCCCTCGCCACCGATGTCCAGACTTTTCCGGTGGTTCAACCGCGGTCTGGAGTTGTGGATCCCATGAGGGAATCAGCTCCGACGTGGTGCAGAGAGTGTGGGAATTCGCGGTGTTCAGTGCCGTGATTATCGGATGAAGTCTCTTCAGAGTTGCTTGGGATTCGGGAGCCAGTTTTCAAAGCCAGAGATTGCTCGCTGATTCCGATGATACGTCACAAGTTCAGTTCTTGATTCAGTCCTCCTTCCTCGTCAACGAAGTGGCAGCGATTCGTCTCCGATATCAAGCCAGTTCAGTGTGGTGATTACCGGAGGAAGTCTGCTCAGAGTTGCTTCGCATTCGCGAACAAATTTTGAAGGTCAGAGATCGTCAAGTCTCTCGTGATTTGTTCTTCGCTCGCCGAGTCCAAGTGGGTGATGGACTGACCTGTTCTTCACCAGCGAGTTGATTGAATCAAATAAACTCTTTCACTCTGATTTTCTCATTCAGAGAACAGAGTTTCGTCTTCCCCAAAATTCGATTTCTTCTATCTAAATCCCTAGAAATCTAATATGGTATCAGAGCGAATTTCCGCATTAGATTTTCTAGGTTAGAAAAATTCACTTCGTCCTCCCCGATTTCCTCGACGATCGGAAAAGATCTCCGACGCGAGCCCGGTGGAATTTCACGAAGGTCATTTTCCTTTTACCTCCAAGTATTCCGGTTATTTGGCGCCTTTTTTTCTCGATTTCAAGTTCTTCTCACCATCGCTTCATCGACGGAAGAAGCTTCATCGACGGAGCGCATTGGAAGTTCGGAGTGTTTTTATCAAGATTCTAGTCCGGCGAATTCAAAGCCGTTTCATCAACAAGAATCTATTTCCGGCGATTCAAGCCGTGTTAACTTTCAAGATCTTCTTCCGGCGATTTTCCGCTTTGTCAAGACTTCAAGATCTTTTTTTTTTCGGCGATTCAACGTCGTATCAACGGGTTCAAGATCCCAATCCGGCGAGTCCCGCCGCGTCAACATTCAAGAATCTTCTTCCGGCGAGTCCCGCCGTGTCGACATTTTAAGATCTTCTTCCGGCGATTTCCCGCCGTGTCAAAGCTTCAAGTTCTTCTTCCGGAAATTTTCGCCGTGTCAAGGCTTCAAGAAAGCTGATTTTTGATCCCCGATTCTTTCTCCATAATGATTTCAAGCTCTTCGTGAGGCTAAAGCTCATGCCTTTCTCGGTCATGTCGCCGTGGATCCGCGGGTACGAGAAGTCTCGGGGTTCTTGGTCGCGTGGTATTTCATTGATTTCGGCGTGGGTTTGATCTTCGCCTTCGACGCTTGGATCGCGATCGTTGATACGTTCAAGACCGGCTCCGAGCGCAAGGAAGCCGCCGAGGCTGAACAGACAAGATTTGAGGATTTTAGAGAGGTTGCTGAGAGAGTACATCAGACTCGACACCCCGAAGAACTTCTGCGACCTCTACATCGCGATCAGGAAGAAGAAAGGTCTGAGCTTGCCTCAGGAGGAAATGTCCGAGACCGTCTGGGAGTTCAAGACGCTGGGCGTGAAACACTGGTTCTTGCTCGGCAACAGAGAGATCGCTATGTTTGAGATCCGCGACTTCGTCGGAGAGAGCAAGAGTTTGGAACGCAAGCCTGTCCTCGTATCCCTCGTCGGAGAGAGCCTTTCCGGCGCCGCCATTGGTGACGATGAAGGCAAAGATCGTTCCGACGAAGAGGAGGAATCTCAGGCGTCGCTTGGCTCCGAGTCTGAGTCTGAGGGAGAACTTCTGCGACCTCTACATCGCGATCAGGAAGAAGAAAGGTCTGAGCTTGCCTCAGGAGGAAATGTTCGAGACCATCTGGGAGTTCAAGACGCTGGGCGTGAAACACTGGTTCTTGCTCGGCAACAGAGAGATCGCTATGTTTGAGATCCGCGACTTCGTCGGAGAGAGCAAGAGTTTGGAACGCAAGCCTGTCCTCGTATCCCTCGTCGGAGAGAGCCTTTCCGGCGCCGCCATTGGTGACGATGAAGGCAAAGATCGTTCCGACGAAGAGGAGGAATCTCAGGCGTCGCTTGGCTCCGAGTCCGAGTCTGAGGGTTTTGGCTTCGTCTTCTCCATCGATTTTGCCTACTCCGGTGGAAGGAGAGTCGGTTTATTTTCTGGAGCGGTGTTTCGCGGCGGAGGCGGCGATAATGATTTTGGGTTTCTCGGACTGGCTTGAGAATGGAAGCGGAAGAGCCGTCGACGTGATTCTCTTGGTCCACGAGATTCTCTCTACTGCCTTCAAATGCCGACCAAACTCCTGGAAGTCGAGTGCTTCGAGTTCTGAATCGTTGCGTGTATTTGGTAATGGCTGTCAGAGCATAAGAGTTGAAGAAATGGAGACTATGTTCTGCAATACCTGTTCTTCTTAGCACACCCAAGGTGTTCGACAAAATGCCTCTGAGAGATTTTTTCCTCAAAACAAGACCGGTTCTTCACAAAGTCAATTTTTTATTCATTCAATCGATCGAGGTCTTCTCCGAGTTGTCTTCTCCGATATCCAAGTTCAATCCAATATGAACTTCCGGGAAAGTTCATCTTGCGGGGGTGTATTAGAGATCAAATAAGTTTGTATGTGTCATTTATGTCTAATAAACGATAAGTTGAACAAGTTATTTTTCCTTTATTTTCCTTATGTTTCATGGCTATATAAAGTCATTTAGTTGTAATTTTCTCATTCAAGTTTTGGAATAAACATTTTCACTCTCAATCATTCAAGATGAGAGTTAGTTTTCTCAATTCTCAAATCCAATCTATCCTAACCTAGAAATGTAATATCTATGTTAACAGTAGGGGAAGTGGACACGATTGCTTCATTTCTTGAGCGGCAAGTATTTATACCTCTATCCAAACTTGTTTTCAAATGAATTCGCATTTCTAGTGTAAAAATATATCTAATTGTGAAGTATTATTAAAAGAAAAACATGAAAGCAGTATACAATAGAAGTCTATTATTATAAAAATAAGGACAACAACTAATGCCATTTTTACTTAGACCTACAAATATAAATAGGAATAATCGTGAGATTTTGACACGTTGCAATCAATTTTTTAGCAGTAGATTTTTATACTTTATTTCATATTTGTTCCTAAACCAATATTTATTTTTAATATAAAATTATATATAAATATGAGACGTTATTATAAAAAAGATACGAAAGAAATATAAAAGTTTATCATTCTAAAAATAAAGTTCTTTTTCATTTTGTTTATGGGAATCATATAAGAATGTGGAAACTACATGCTGTTCTCTTACATACAAAAAGCTACTATTCCATTAGTACGTAGAGCATTTTAATTTAAATTTATTTTGGAGGAATCATCAAAGATACTGGCATTCTGCCTTCTTTTTTCTTTTCTTTTTTTCTCTCTGTTTTTTCACTTTGGAGCAAAGCACCAGATTCAGGACCACCGGCCACTGCACAAGTCAACGCATTATATTATCTTCAAAATAGAAATAGAAAGTACGGTACTGTATAAAGCACTGAAAAATGCAATTCTTTTGGCTTCGAATACGATTTTTTTTTTTTATTGAATGCATTCTGATATGGATGTTTAGTACATACTCCATGTTGAAAATAATCTTCACCTAAATAACTATACTACATAGTGAAAATAATCTTCACCTAAAACAACAATCAAAATTATAATTAAATCACATGAAATATATCCATTATATTTTATTAATAATTAAAAGTCAGTTAATTTCATACCGTGATAAGTGAAACGGAATATATTTACCGAATATAATCTTATCAATTAGATAATCAGATTGATTTTCAAAATAAAAATTCTAATTAATTTTCTAAGTTTTGGGATCTACTAACTACTTTAAAAGTACTTAATTTATTCAAATCTCTCTTTCTCTCTACCTTATTTTAGGTCATTTTGTTCTCACCTATTTTTGCTCTTCTTTTGATATGTAAGATGTGAAGAGGTGATTTTTCTTGCACTATAAATAACAGTTCAACCCAAAACAAAAGGAAAATAGCTCACCAAGCCCGGCTAAAAAAGGATCAAGACAACATGAAAAGCCCAACGAGGCGGTTAAGATGAAAAAAAAAAAACTCAGTGACCTAGTTAGGATATAAAGTCCAACAAGGCGACGAGGATAAAAAGTCATGTGACGCGACGAGGATAAAAAAGTCAAGCGACGAGACGAGGATAAAAAGTCATGTGATGTGACAAGGATAAGAAATCCTATGACCCGGCAAGGATAAGAAATTCTATGACCCGGTAAGGATAAAAAGTCATGTGACGCGACAAGGATAAAAAGTCTTATGACCCGACAAGGATAAAAAGTCCTACGACCCGGCAAGGATAAAAAGTCCAACGACGTGGCGAAGATGATAAAAGTCATACGACGTGATAAGAATGAGAAGTCCTACGACATGGCGATGATAGAAAAGTCATGCGACACGACGATGATAAAAGTCCAACGATGCAACAACGATAAAAAGTCATCCGACGCGGTGAGGATAAAAAGTCATGCGATACGGCGAGGATGAGAAGTTTTACGACTTGGAGAGGATAAAAAGTCATATGACGCGACGAGGATAAAAAGTCCAGCGACGCGGCGATAATAAAAAGTCATGTGACGCATTAAGGATAAAAAGACATGTGACGCGACAAGGATAAAATATTCTTATGACCCGGCAATGATAAGAAATCCTATGACCCGACAAGGATAAAAATCCATTTGACGATAAAAAGTTATGTGATGCGACAATGATAAAAAGTCCTACGACCCGGTAATGATACAAAGTCTTGTTGAGAGACAATGATAAAAAGTCCAGCGGCGCAGCGAAGATAAAAACTCATGTGATGCGACGATGATAAAAAGTCATGCGACGCGACGAGAACAAGAAGTCTTACGACCCGGCGAGGATTAAAAAGTCATGCGACGCGACGAGGATGAAAAGTCATGTGATACGGCAATGATAAAAATCATGTGTCTTGACAAGGATAAAAAGTCCTATGACCCGACAAGGATAAGAAATCCTATGACCCGGAAAGGATGAAAAACCATGTGACACGATGAGAATAAAAAGTCACAAATGAAAATTTTACGTCGTCGATTGAAAATCAAAGAGAAAGTTATGGAGATAAGAAAGAAAGATATGGAGCTCAAATTTATGATACAAGATCCAAATAGTATTGTGATCCACAACGACGTGCTTATATAATTCAGAACAAGCACGTATTGCACACAAAAGATACGAGGAGCAACTACAACAACATGGTACTTCTAATTCTACGAATGTGTTTGAGACAATATACGATAATATTGGAGGATTTGAAAGTGATTTTCCGAGCTATTAGATTTTCATATTATAAGTCTAAGTAGTTTGCTTTTATTTATTGTACCTTTAATTTTTTTATTTTCTGTCTTGATATTTTTATTTTTATTGTCGATGTAGTATGGTAACTTCCCCGTTTGGTTAAGTTTTCCATTCCTGTTTTCTGTTTTCTGATTCTAAATTCTAGAAAACAGTTTTAGAAAAACTGTTTGGTTATAAATTTAGAAAACAGATTTAGAATCATGTTTCTGTTTTCTTTGAAATTTGTTTAGAAAACAGAAAACAATGAAAAGTTGTTTTCTATTTTATCTCTATACAATTGAATGGAAAACATAACCAAACAACATTTAAAATATTCCGAAACATAATTCTAAATCTGTTTTTTAAATTTAAAAATTAGAATCAGAAAACAGAATTTAAAAACTGAAAACGAGTTTAGAAAACTAAACCAAACGGCCCCTTAAGTTTTTTAATTATGTAACTTTTAAATGTCTTGATTTTTATTAATTTTCTATATAACATATTGTGATTTTTATTGTAGTAGTTTTAATTTTATTTTTTTTAAGTATGAATGTTATTTGAATTAATGTTTTTTTAGAATGCACCAATTTATAATTATATACATAATACATATAAAGTATTAAATTATAATTATAAATTAAATTTTGGGCTAATTGTATAATTTGTAAAAATTTTGAGTTTTAATTTTTTTAATAGAGATGAATTTGAAGATACACTATTCCAATCATCTTTAAATATAGAGTTTGAAGATGACTTTAAAGATGGAGTGCATTACCATCTCCGATCTTCATTTGAAGATGCATTATTGCATGTTAAGATGCTTTCAAATATGATTTGGCAAAAGTCATATAATTTTTATCATTTTCATCGCCAATTTTTTCAAAAACTGATTTTTATCAGCGCGCTTACGTTAGCACGACACTAATATAATACAAGTGAATTCCACATATATATTAGTCATTAGTGTTTGGTAGTTAACTCAAAAAGTTTTTGTTTTCTATTTTCTAATTTTTGTAGTTATACTGAAAAATTATTTTGCAGTTGTTTTCAAAAAGCTGTTTGGTACAGTTTTCATTTTTGTTTTTGAGAAATTGAAAAAACTGAAAAAAGTGTTTGGTACAGTTTTCATTTTTGTTTTTGAAAAAATGAAAAGAGAAGATGAAGAGAAGGAGAAGAGAAGAGAAGAAATTTTTTTCCAAAAACACATTTTATTTGTTTTCAGTTTTCTTTACTCTTTTACAAAACAACTTCAAAATTTTTTGAACAAACATAACTTTCACTTTTTGTTTTTCAATTTTTTCCATTCAAAAACTCAAAAACTGTTTTTGAGATGAACGCCAAACATGGCTTCAGTAGTCAATGCGATTGTCCATACCAAACATGAATACCAAACTGTTTTTTCCAATTTTCTATGCCAGCTCAGCTATTATACAGCTGGCGTTTTTAGTCATACTCAATTTCAGTAGTCAATGCGATTGTCCTGTTCAATTCAACAAATACTGAGAAGTTGAACAATCAAAGTGAGCTTCATAACTTATTTTAACAGGGAAATTAGAAAGCTTCTTTCAAAAAAAAAAAAAAACAGAGAAATTAGAAAGCTCATACTTGACTTGATCTCTTCTTTATGAGACTATTCAAGAATTTGCAAAAAAAAAGAAGATCTACATGACTTTAAAATCATTACGGGGTTGACTTTTTTCCGTGAGTCTTAAGAAATTAACGGAGCAAAAAAACAAAAAGTGAAAAAGCTGCATTATTGTAGTTCAAGCTAACATTGTTCTAAGTCTCAACATAATCTTCTTTTAAATACTGTAAAAAATAATTTACGGTTGGATGGTGATTAGGAATTTTTGGGAGTGATGGTGACAAGCCATTTATGTCAAACGTAACATGTAACTTTGTAACTTTACGGGTTCGAGGAAGAAGTTTCACGGGTTTTCAAATCCACAAAAAAAAAAAACGATAAAAAAAAAGTGATGACATAATATCCGACAAAGGTTTACATAGAGAAGTGAAAATCTGAAAGCAGACAAAACCTCTTCTGATCGTATTTCGCAGAGCCCTCGTGATGATAATTTGTTGATACCAAAACCCACCCAAATAAACACAAACATCTATACAACACATGAACACACACACACACGTACATCCACCGAAAAGTCAACACCATATTTATATATGGTAAAGCTCTCCCTACTCCGTCCCTTCTTTTTCACTTTATGACGTCACACTCCATATCACTATTATTGTTTTATTATTTATCGTTTTACTGTTTCGTCACTGCTCGCTGTTGTGTTGTAGGTAAAAATAAAATAAGGACGTCACGGCCTATACAAACAAGATAAAAACAAAAAAAAGAAATTAATAAATAAATAGATGAAGAGAAGTTCACTCCAATAAATTAAATAGCTTCGATTGGAAGACGCTGAGAAGGAAATAAGACCAACTTCTGGGACACCGGATTCCCCGTTCTCACTCGTTTTTGACTTTTTTTTTTTGGTGGCATGTGGGTTTTTAGGGTTTAATTTGATTGGGCTTTTATGGTGGTAATTGGACTATTATCGGAAAACAGAGTGATTTCACGATTGTGCCTCTTCTTCACCTCTCGCCTCTGAAACAACGGAGCTTGCCAAGTTATGGATTGGTTTTGCTGTTCTCGCGGTTCCTCTCCGGTAATATATTTATTTATTTATAATTCATGATCATATTCCTTTTGTTTTTTTTTTTCCCTTTCGATTATCTAAATAACTGTACTCATGCTATTCTTGTGTTATAAGACTTTTGTTTATTTGATTTCTGGCTTGATGAATTGAACTATTTTTAGTGACCTTCAATGGTTAGACTTTGTGGTGAATGGTTGTACATGATATAACCTTGGCTAGTTATGCTCTGTAGTCAATAATAATAATAATAAAAAATAATGTTCTAATGAAAATGATGATTTTGGTCGTGAATTTCTTATGGTTATTTGAACTAGCTTGTTTATGAAGTCTATCTATATATTTTTCTATGATACATCTGTACTGGTTTTTGCTATACACAAGGTAGAGAATTATGGGCACATATCTGGGCTCCTTTGGGTTAAAGCCTGTGAGTCCAATTGCTCATATACAGAGCAAAAACGCTTTATAACTGAGAATGAGACCAATCAAAGGTTCCTAATTTTTAAATAATATTATTATTATAAAACTTTGGGTGTAGTTCGGAGGAGGAAATACGACAACGAGCTCAGGGAAAGGAAGGAGCGAAGAGGGATTAATCAAGTACGGTTTCAGCCTGATAAAAGGAAGAGCGAATCACCCGATGGAGGATTACCATGTGGCCAAGTTCGTGAAGCTCGACGAGCACGAGCTTGGCCTCTTCGCCATTTACGACGGCCATTTGGGAGACACCGTCCCCGCGTACCTTCAAAAACATTTGTTCCAGAACATCTTGAACGAGGTCTCAAATCTCTTTTTTTTTTTTATAATGATCATGGCGTGATCTGAGTGATGTTTTGTTTTGCTTTGTTTTGTCCCAGGACGAGTTTTGGGTGGACCCCGAGAGGTCGATATCGAAAGCGTACGAGAGGACTGACCAGGCGATCCTTTCGAACAGCTCGGGGCTGGGGCGGGGCGGGTCCACCGCGGTGACTGCGATTCTGGTGAACGGTCAGCGGTTGTGGGTCGCCAATGTCGGAGACTCGAGAGCCGTCCTCTCGAGGGGCGGTCAGGCGGTCCAGATGTCGACCGACCACGAGCCGAGCACCGAACGAGGCAGCATCGAGAATCGAGGCGGCTTTGTCTCTAACTTGCCAGGTTCCTCTTTTTTTTTTTTTTTTTTTGGTTGAGTTCATAAATCAATATGAAGCGATCGATCAGCAATGCGACACAAATGAAATAGAAGCTAATTCAAAGTTCACATTAGAGCAATTTAAGCTTTTTGTGTTTTCTGTCTATCGAATCTCATTTTTTTCGTGCTTTAATTACGTTCTCGTTTAGGATCTCGCTATGCCTTGATTTGTTCAGTAATTAGCTGATCTCTACTAATCTACGTCATTTGTGATGCTTCTTTTTGTTTTTGTTTTGCCTCACAATATAAAACTGCAATGAAGTTCTTTGTTTTGCTTCTGAACTTTCTCGAAATTTTGTTTAATTCACGCTCTCTTCATTTCACACCGCTTCAAAACCTTGTATCTCCGCATCGTTTAGGATATGAACATCATTTATGAACACAGTGCATTGCTCAAGTATTTTGTCTATAAACATAACACAGTTTGTCTCAGGAGATGTTCCAAGAGTCAACGGTCAACTGGCAGTTTCGCGTGCTTTTGGGGACAAGAGCCTTAAATCACATCTGCGATCGGACCCGGATATCCGAGAAGCTTTAGTCGATTCAGACACAGAGCTTCTCATTCTTGCAAGTGACGGCTTGTGGAAGGTACGTTCAACACGTTTTGTCTTACATATATATAACATATAGTTTATACTTGCATGTGTGAGTTAAATACAGGTCATGGATAATCAAGAGGCAGTGGATATGGCTCGGAGAACGAAGGACGCGATGAAAGCGGCCAAGCAATTAACAGCCGAAGCAGTGAAAAGGATGAGTAAAGACGATATATCTTGCGTCGTCGTTAGATTTAAAGCATAATTGAATCATATGATAATAGTATATCGTGGGTTCTCTTCTTCTGAGTGCAATTTATAGCACGGTAATAAAGGTTTCTCCAGATGCGAAGCGATTATTATGAATATTATTATGATGTCAAGTCAACAACCTGATTCTGTACATAGTTGACCAATCCTCACTCTAGTGCTGCTTGAGGTTAACGAAGAACAGAAAGAGTGCTTTATTTTTACCCGATTGTAAATCTATTGATTTCTTGTATTGGTGTTGTTTGAATTCTTTTCTGGTGGTGATTATTGGTATAGGTGTATAATGTAATTTTCCTTGCTTCGGATGATCATCTTGTTCTTCAGGCAGGTTTTGTTGATTTCATATTGTGATTTGATTGAATAAATATGTATTTGTTTGGACCAACCTTCGTTCCATTTCATGCCTTCACTCCCTTCAACATTCTAGTATTTTGAAAAGAATACCAGTTGCTTTGAAATGAAAAAGAACATGTCTATTCTCATCATATTTATCCTTTCTACTTAGTATCATCATCTTTTTTGTCTAGAAGTTTTTAGGTGACGTGTCTTTCTTACTTTTTTCATTTGATCGATTTGCTTTCTCTCTTTTCATATCAGCGAGTTCCTTTGGGCATTTCTTCATAGATTAGAATATATTACCCCTTAATCTTATACACAAAATTTCACTCTCGTGTCTCACCGGAGTGTTTGTCGGTTTCGGGAAGTATTCAGAATTCCACCAATTGATTGTATTAAGAAAAGAAAAAAAAATGCATATATCTATTGAACTGAACCCTTGTTTTTATCGTATCTGATCTCGCCTTCGTATATGCCATATATTTTTGTCCGAATTTGTATCCACTTTGAGAGCATACAAATTTAAAACAAATGGTATCCGGTCTCGCCCGAGTTGATCGGGTTTGGTTAAATGAACTTGGTACTAAATCGAAGGACTAGAAACCTGAGAGAATTATGTACTAGGCTTTTGTAAACATCACATAGGAATTTAGACCTTAATTTTCCATGAGAATGAAAAATGGTTAGGGATGAAATCGTTAATCTACTATAACTTGAGGGACTACATAATGCAATTGGTCTAATAATAGTGGAGCGACAGATATGTAACCTAGGGTTTAAAAAATGCCTATAAATACATCCACTTTTGCCTAACTAAAACGTAAAAACAGAGGTTCTCTTTCTCAGCCGCATCTAAGCTAAACCTGTATTTCCTCTTTCTAGATCTAGGGTTAATATTTTCAATTGCCTCCTCTTTCGGCTTCAAGCCATTGAGATCCAACGATCGATTTCTTGGAAGCTTTGTTCTAGAGGCATATATCTATTTCCATACACTTGAGGGTTTCAGTGTCAAGATTAGCTCTTCCTGTTGCTTCTCTTGCCCCTCAATTTTCTTTGGTACATTTCACATATATCATTAATGTTTAGCTTATGTATTTTTTTTTTAAGTTCGTTCTATCATCCAATACTTTCGCCGGCAAGTATCAATGGCCGCTGATTTTGGCGTCGGTGTTGATAGACAGACCCCATATTTCTTAATACTGCAAAGAATACGTTAAAACTATTTTGCAAGGAAATTACCGCTTAACCGTGTAAATCATGAGATAATATTTAATTTTTGGACCGGGTGTAAAATATACGACGCTGGAAACTTGAACCGTGGAAATAAGACATGACGAGGTCAACAATTATTTGGATGATTTTCAGAAGATAAAAAAAAATGGATGAAACACGAACCACAAGTACTCTGAACTTAGCCAGAACAATTTTTTTTTTTTTTTTAGGGAAAAGGGCCAGAACGAGTGTGACTTTTGTCTCGGACATTTTTTTTTCATGTAGGCACGAGTAAATCAGAAGTTATTAGTTAATTTTACGGCAAATAAACTCTGAACTTAAGGGCCAGAACAATTATGTGACTTTTGTCTCGGAAATTTTTTTCATGTAGGCATGTGTAAATCAGAAGTTATTAGTTAATTTTACGGCAAATAAACTATGAACTTGAAGGGCCAGAACAATTATGTGACTTTTGTCTCGGAAATTTTTTTCATGTAGGCACGTGTAAATCAGAAGTTATTAGTTAATTTTACGGCAAATAAAAACTAAAAAATCCGACCTGCCGGAATCGAACCAGCGACCTAAAGATTTCTGAGGGTGATACCCACTACAGTCTTCCGCTCTACCAACTGAGCTAAGGTCGGTTACTTGCTATTTGTACTTACTTAAAATCATATAATAGAACAAACTATTGTTTCTTTAACACTGGCAATTTAATCTAACAGTAGAAATTTAATATAAAAATAGTGGCCATTTAATCTGACACTATATATAATATAACACTAAAAAGTTAAGGGAAGTTAATATAAAAATAGTAGTTGTTTTAAATTCTTTTAAAAAATAATACTTTTGAAATTATCTAAAATTTTAGTAAATATTTTAGAAAAATATGCTAATTGGTAACATTTAAAAATGCTATTTTGTGATAACATTAAAAAAAAGGAAATTACCATAAGTATTACCACTTTTCATAATTTGGACCAAAATATGGAAATCCATGTTTTGGACAAGAATAGTAGTTGGTCAGTTGAGAAAGTACAATTTTGCCCTTTTGTAAACATACTCACACCACACACATACGTGAAAACTATAAATTAATAATAAAAAAAAAACAAATTCTCCCCAGTCTCTCTCTACATTCCCGCTCTCTCTCTCTCCTAACTTTCTGGCGAAATCGACGCTATAACCACCGCCCGAGTTTCTGCAAGTCCTGCCAAAACCCGCTCCGTCGCGAGCCATCCTCTGCTTCCGACGCACGACTCCGAGCTCAGCCCAGTCCGAGCCAATCTTCGCGTGAACTCCGACCGGAAAGAGGAGAATCGCGAGCTCCGAGCCTCTCTTTTCTTCGTTGCGTGACTCGGCTGAGACAAAGGAGACGCGAGCTCCACCGACTCCAGACCAAAGAAAAACCATCAGAGAAGCTTTTGACGAAGCTTCGACGAGCCTGAGAACATCCGCCGAGCCAGATGAGACCGCCGAACCGAGAGATCGACCGAGAAAGGATTGGAGGAACTCTGAAATGGTTATTTTTGGTATTGTTGGAGCTGACATACAAGTCTACAATTTCAGACGTTGTAAACTTATATGTCAACTCCGACAAAAAAAAAAAAAAAAAAAAAAAAAAAAAAAAAAAAAAAAAAACCATTTTTTACCCAAACACACGAACGAACCCATAAATATGAAACCCAGAAACACGAATGAAACCCATAAATAAACACGAACGAAACACGAAACCCGTACGTCAACAACGAAACTCATACCAAAAAACAAACAGAACGAAACCCACCCAGAAATTCCCAGATTTCGTTCGCCAACATGAAGTCTACAACTTCATTTATTGTAGACATAGAAGTCTACAATAAATGATGAAATTGTAGACTTGTATGTCTACAATAAATGAAATTGTAGACTTGTATGTCAGCTCCAACAATACAAAAAAAAACATTTTTTTACCCAAACACGCGAACGAACCCATAAATATGAAACCCAGAAACACGAATGAAACCCATAAACATGAAACCCAGAAATAAACACGAACGTAACACGAAACCCGTACGTCAACAACGAAACTCATACCAAAAAACAAACACAAACGAAACCCACCCAGAAATTCCCAGATTTCATTCGCCGACATGAAGAGATAAAGTTTACCTCTTCGGCGACGACGACGACGGACAAACCACTGGCGACGACAAACAGAAAAAGGCAAGCTTTTTTTTTTACCTTAAATGAACGAGAGAAGAAAAAAGAGGAGAAAGAGAGAGCTCTGAAACAATAAACAGGGAGAGAGAGCGGAGAGCAAGTTTGATAGAAATGACCAAAATAAAAAACCAAAGGGTACTTAAGACTTTTCTCATATGGTTAGGTAGTATTTTTGTCCAAAAACAATGATCACAATATTTTGGTCAAAAATATCAAAAAGACTATTATCTAAGGCCATTTCTCAATTAAAAAAGTATCTCGTGTTGGTTTCATTATTGGGCTTGCATTTCCTCAAACCCCAAATCAAGCCAATAGGCCACTTAACATTAGGCACAAAATATCACGAATTAATGAATGGTCCTTTAGCTAATTAGTTGATAATTAACTACACATTTAAGCTATAATACAATACACAAAGGCTTGTGTTTGACTACTTCTCTAACACCTATATAATAAATCAGAGAGACTTTACCGTGCTGAAGAGTTAAACATGTAGCTATAACCTATATTGGCTGCAAGGACTTGCCACACCATATAAAAAAGTTGTCATTTTTTTTTAATTTGATCAAGAGGAAGTGTGAAAAATAAATTGGAGTAAATTTTTTTTAAGAGAATTTCATTTATTTGGGAGTATACTCAAAAGGGCAAAATCATCCACATGTAGGTCTATTTGGTTAAACTTTTTTAAGAGAATTTCATTTATTTGGGCGTAAATTCAGAGGGTCAAATCATTCACATGTAGGTCTATTCGGTTTTTTGTCGCGGAGTTCGTCGCTCATTTTTTCTAAAAAAATTATGGTGTTTAGTCTGCATTGGTATCATAATTCTATGCCTTGACAAGTTAACGCCGAGTTATTAACTATGTGGCATAACATTGCATTCGAGCACGGTAATATATGTACGAATTAAAATTTTAAACGATCCTAATCGCTTGAAAAATCAAACGAATATGATTTATACATTTTACAAAATATTTCTAAATAATATTTTCGTTAAAATGTTCAATCATACAAGATTTTTGGGAAGATAATTTATTTGTTTAAAATAGATATACGGGCTTAGCGTCTGAGCTTGTTTAAAATAGAAATACGGGGTTGAATGTACCCCATGAAAAATAATAAACCCTTCCAATTTTTTAATTCAATAATGTCAAGCGTTAAATGTCGTTTTCTAATCAGCACTCAAGAACATACGTAGTCTTACAAGATTGGACACATCGAATCCTTTAACTTACGTATGTTGTTGACTCACTTGTTAAACCCTTTGAACTACGAAATAAGATCATTCTTTGAAGGATATGCAAAATAGAGTTACCGTGAACTATCGGGCTTACTGGTGAGTTTTTGGTGTAGACACTTCGACATTCAAGTCAGTAAAAGGCATTACAGATAGTTGACTAACATATAGTTCTCAATTCAAATTATTGTTACATAGTGTATGAAGAATAATGCATTTGTTATTAAAACAGAAGCAATAATTAAAACCAAGAACACTTTGACACTTACAATTCTAGATAAAAAAAAATAGAAAGAGAGAGATAGAGCTACGAAGAGTAGTCGATGGGAGAGTGAATCTTGGGAAGTAGATAGTGTTTTACTTCATTCATTACACATCTATTTCTAAGAAAATAGAGGTGAAGAAAGTCAATAAAATTAATTGTTACAACACCAATAATAAAGGGAAAATAATAGTGAACTAATTAGTTGATTACAAATCTTGTTTACTTATAACGAGCAAACCATATTATTCATAACAGTATTTTATATAAATGAAGTGGACATGAGTACATATTTGATTAGATTCAGAGGAATCAAACATGGTTGCCGAGGCTAATTGTTAGCCATATTGCAAATAATAGGCGAGAATAAAAGACAAACTACATAAATATTATTTAAATAAATAATAAATTAAACTAATAAAATAAACATGAAGACATGAGTACAACAAATAAATAAAACCAGGTTAAACCAAAACCGGTATAAGAAAAGAAAATGGAGAACGTCGAGGCTCGTTTGATCATTTTCTTAATGCTTTATTGTTCTCCCACTTCGTGTTCAAAATCATGAGCAATCGTCTTCCAAGATACAACGACGTACGAGATGAACAAAGCACCATCTTGTTCAACTCTGGCGAACATGAACATGTGCAAAAAAAAACTACCACCACTGCGTGGGAATTGAGAGAAAGTTAGAGATATTTTGTGTGTGTTTGGTTTCTGCTTTTCAGCCATTGTCTTGACTCTTTCCTCTCTACTCACCATGAGAAAAACATCCAACTTTATATAGATACAAAGGCTGAACGGTTATGGACACGTACTAATGTACCATGAATTCATTTTAATTCCCATAATGCTCATCAATTTTGAACGTTTTTAGTCAGCCGTATGTTATGTGCACTTTAACAACCAAGGATTAAAATCTCGCGCGAGATGGGAGTATCTCGCGCGAGATCTCGTGTTTTGGAAGAGTGCGAGAGAGGTACGTTAATATCTCGCGAAGTGTTTTAAATCTCGCGATATCTCGTGCCATTTTCCGCGTTCCATTTCTCCACATTTCTCGTTCGTGTAAAAGCTTAACTTGTTTGTTTATCCCTCATTTCCGCGAGAGAAGAAGGAAAGTTGCTGTTGCGTTTCTCGCGCGACCGACGACCAAATTTGCGTCGATCTCCCCGGATTTCCGGTGGATGCTTATTTTTGCTCAAATCTCGCCGCGTACCGCCGATTCCGCAAGGTAAGCTTCCAAATCTTATTTTTAATTTTTTTTTTGTTGATTTTTGAATGAATTTTTGAAAGGTTGTTAATGAAGTTATGGTGTACGAAGAAAAAGACATAGATTTTGATTTTTGAGTACTTGTTCACTTGATTTGATATGGATTTATTATAATCCGAATTTATGTAGTAATTTGAATAATCAGATGTTGTTGTTAATGTTGATATTGTTGATTTGTAATAGGTTTATTAAAATCCGAATTTAAATCTTTATTAGATGTAATTTTTAATTAATTTGATCTAAATGTAATTAATTTCTTGATTATTGATTGCTTGTTTGATCTAATTCTTGATTATTTGTTATTGTTACGTTGTTCATTATTGTTAATGTTGACATATTTTGTTACTTTAGATTTACTACTTGAAGAATGAGTTCGGATCCGGCCCCAAAATATTGTACGTCCATTGAGGAAAATACGAATGCTTTTGTGTGCAACTTTTGTGGCCATGAGATGAAATGAGGATGTGTTACTAGGGTGAAGAATCACCTTGCTACTACAGATAATCAAAGAAGTACGATGATGTGTGATAAGTGTCCTCCAGAAGTAAGGGATGAGATGATATAGTGTCTTTTGACCGTGTCCGATAAGAAGTCCAAAAGTACTTTTGAAGCATATCTTTGGTCCAATATACTTATTATACTTTGTGTTGTTTTGTGTGAGAACTCTCTATTACGTGTATCTTTATTTGTTTTCTCTATTTAGCTATTAGTGTGACTTTCTTTGAGAACTCTCTATTATATGTGTATTGATTTGTACTCTATTTAGAATTTTATGTGTGAAATGTTGAAAACTTTATTTTAAAATATAATTTTTTGTGTATCCTAAATTTTTACAAAATCCTAATTAAAAAGTTGTTCAAATATCCCGCGGAATACCATTTTTTGGGTGGTATATCACGCGGAATGTGGTTTACCACACGGTACGAGATACCCCGAACGTTCATCAAATACCACGAGATGCGAGATTTTAATCCTTGTTAACAACTATTAAAATAGAAAAACATTTGTAACATATTAAAAATTAATGAAGGAAACCAACCCAAAAAATTTAGCGTACAACCAAGCCAAGTCAAGCCTATCTCGGCACTACCGACCGATGCACCGAGACATGGTTGTAACTATAATTTATGACCACGGGGCTAGATCGGACTGTTTCCGATTGTTTACCATTTTTCTTCCCCAAAAACATAAAATAGCATAATAACACAAAGCACAAATCCCACTTTTATCTACCCAAATATAATTTTAAAAAAATCTAGCAAAAATTAAAGAAGTAATTTTTTTTTTTTTTTTTTTTTTGCATTATAAAGAAAAAAAAATATCAATAAGGTAATATAACTTTTTTAAGGGAAAGTGAAAGATGCAACATGAGGACTTCTCAAGAGGTCACCTATCGTATTACTATTCTCGCTCAAACACGCTTAACTTAAGAGTTCTAATAGGATCAAGTGCATTAGTGCTATGATCGCATCTTGGCTTTGTTTGGTAGAGAAAAATGGGAGGGAGAGGGATGAATTTTTCTATTTTGACATGTGTTGTTATTTGGTAGAAATGAGAGAAATAAAATAGAAAAGTTTTGGAATGAATCAGGCTCACAATTCATAATCCTTCCAATTTTGGAAAGAAAAAGAGGTAGAAAAGAAAAATATTAATTTTTTTTTTTTTTTACAAATATACTATTTAAACAATCATTCATCTAGTATTTTTTTTTTTTTTTACCAAACATACTTAATAAATTTTTTTTCTTTTCTTTTACATGAATTCCCCTCGTAAAAAATTCTATCATTCTCTCTTAATCTTCCTATCAAACGTCTGAGCAACAATAAAAGAAAAAAAAAAAAAAAAACCCCTTCATATCCTACCAAACAAGGTTAAGGGCAACTCCAACCCTAACACTTAAGTTTGTGTTGAAATCACACTATTTTTGTGTGTTTTTAGCACTAAATTTTTTTTCAACTCCAATCACAACACTAAATTTCACATTAAAATTACTATTTTTCATTACTATATTATTAAAATCAATAAAATAGTACAATAAAGTTGGTTTGGCAGTGGAATTGATAATCAATTAAAGCTAAAATCATATAAAATTATTCTTTTTCATTTTATCGTGTTACAGTAACATCATAAATTTGGCGTGATACTATACACACACTAAAATAATATAGCGTTGTATTTGCTGTATGGTTACATAAGATTTTGCAATATATTTGATGATGATACACCCTATTGTACGAGGAGTTGGGCTAAACAAAATAACTTACCCCTGAGGCCCTGACGTGACAAATGACAATTACTAAGTGTACATATTTTCCCGCCACAAGACCCCGGAAGAGTCGTAGAAGAAGAAAAGAAATCCCCAAAAGCCATAAATAGGGTTTCCAGTTTCCCCCTCTCTCTCTTTCTCTCTGAGCATTCGAGAAACTAAATTAATTTTTGCTCAATGGCAAGCCCCGCCGAGGATTTGTCCCAATTCAGTATCTCCAACGAGGTTCGCATTTCTCTTTTTGGTCCTTCGAAATTTCAAGTCTTTTGTACGAATGGTAAACTCAGACGGGCTAGGGTTTCGTGTGTCGACAGGAAAAGGAAAAGCTTGTTGCGGAAGTAATCCGCTACGTGCTGTTCAAGACCCACCAGAGCTCAGGGACTCCGATCAAGAGAGAAGAGCTAACTCAGATCGTCACCAGGAATTACCGCCATCGAGCTCTCCCAGGGTTCGTCATCGACGAGGCCAAAGCCAAGCTCGCCTCCATTTTCGGCTACGAGATGAGGGAGCTCAACCGGGCCCGCCCTTCTTCGGGCAATCAGCCCCGATCTTCTCAGCTGAGTATGTAATCGATCCATTGTTGACCTTTGTTTTGCACTTGATCGTTCTCGCTTTCCTTTAGCTTTGTAAATTTGGTTGTTTTAGGTGTTACGGAGGCAAAATCCTATGTAGTGATGAGCAAAATACGCTCCGATGTGTATAAAGAATATGTTGAGAATAAAGACAGTGCTCACCTCAGTGGTTTCACTTTCGTTGTGATTGGCATTGTCTACGTTGCTGGTGGAAAAATTACGGAAGGTAACGCAAAAGCTCGTCTGTGTATTGTCGTGCCATTCCCTTGGATAATAGCATCACTTTTTACTTGGTTGAATGACTTGGCACCAGATTTGCTCAGTTTTAAATGTTTCAAGCGTAGTATTGATGTCAGGATTTAGTGGGTATGAAAGTAACAATGCAACTAAAACGATCTCTTTAGCTGACTCTTTCATGTATGATATGCTCTGAGATTGTCTACTAGACTAAAATTAAGTGGTCTTCATTTTCTTGCCGTATAGTAGATGCGGCCAAGAAAATAACCTTATGGGCATTTTTTTTCTTCTTGTCTGTGTTAGAGAATCTTTGGCATCAGTTGAAACGATTGGGATTGAACGATAATGGGGAAAGCCATTCCGTCCTTGGAGACCCCAAGAAGGCCCTGGAGGATCTTGTAGACCAAAGGTTGGAATATTCTACTCTTTAAGAACTTTTCCGTTTGGGTAGATGCGAAGTAATATGTATCTGAATTTTTCAACTTCTAGATATTTGCAGAAATGCAAAGTAAATGGGCCAGAAGGAAACAGCTTGTTTTATGAGCTTGCGGAGAGAGCGTTAGACGGGCCTGTCAGTGAGGAGATAAAAGACTACATATCGGAGGTAATATTCTGAGGATATTTTTTTTTAATTTTTTTTTTTCAAGATGCAACAGAAAGAAAAAAAGAAAAGGAAAATGATACATGTACATCATCCATGTGGGCTCTGTTATTAGCGTGCAAAGATAAGAAATTTGTGCTAATTTTTTGTATCCACAACTTGACCTTTCTATCTACGTCGCACTTAGTGAAAAAGACATTTTCCTGCTCATAGAAATATCTTACATAGGACAGGAAGTTCACTGCTTGTCTTTTCCGTTTCCTTTTCTTTTAGTGCAAACTAACCTTTTACTCTACGCTTCTAGTGGAGATGGGTCTCTTCACAATTCCTTATTACCCTCATTTATACGTACATAATATCATTGAAACTCATCTTCCTTCAAGAAGTTGAATATTCTTGTTTCAGAAAGGCTGGTTAATACTTGAAAGTGTTCACGAAGCAAAAGGTAACGTGGTAAATATGGCACATGGATAAAAAAGAGAGAAAATAAAGTATGATCTGTATGATGCAGTGGGGCAAATAAACAATGAACATACAGTATGTAATTTGTGGATGTGGTGTCATCGTTCGAATTTGTTTTTATTTTTTATTTTCTTTTTACCCCTCACACGATTTTTGGTTGAATGGAATATTGTGTTGCAGATTGGGAAGAAAGAATTGACGTACGGGGGCGAAGACTAGTTCCTTGTCCCCTTGACACCGTGATGGAGGTATGATAATTCAACGAATGTTATCATGTGCCAGTTGTTTACGTGGGGAAGCAAAGCTATATGATCTCTTTCAATTTGTTTTACTATAAAGAATAACAGTATTTTGGTGCCACATAATTGAACTCGCAAGCAGCGTTATGAGGGGATTTTCCGGCATGACATGACCTGATCGTAGAGCTAGAACATGTCTCTGTTTTCTCTTACGTCATCATTGCACAATGTGCCTTACTCTTATTTTGTAGTCACTTCTTGGAGAGGTTTGTAAATAACTGAATGAGGAGCAGTGATATGGCTGGTTAATTTCATCAGTTTCTTGTGAAGTGTTTGTGAACTAAGTTGGGTCATACCTCAGAAAGAACAGAGTATTGGCATTAAATTCTCTCGACACTAAAATGTCTATCGCTTAAAAACTTTTGAGGCATCCGCATCCGAATCCCGAAATTCGTATCCAACACAAGAAGGTTGTTTTAGATGAATGGTATGGAAAAATAAAAGAAGGAAAACTCCTTGTTTTGGACACAAAATAAGGTTACACTAATTATCAACCTATTAACAAATTGCAGTCCCGAAGCAACTTGAATCACTGGTGTATTGTTAACCTGTTAAGCATATAGACAAATCGGAAAATGAATCGCTACAACAAACATAGGATTAAGAGCTACATTTTTTTTTTTGGCCATCATTTCATGACACATTTGGCCTCCCAACCCTAATCAAGAGCTTCAAATGTAAACTTCCATAAACCAAAAATAAATAAAATATACTCCGGGCACACACGCTCTGCTTTGGCTGTCCATTCAGTGGCATTCGTTCCGGCTGGTGCTCGCATCGCCAATCGAAACGGTGGCGAGTGACTTGGAAGCCCACGATTTGGCGTTCATCGCTCCTTGCAGATTGCTTCTCTTGCACGGCTCTTTTAAGGATTTCGACAGCTGTACCGCTCTCCTGAGATACGCCACAGGGTGCTCCAACAACGAGCTGAACCTCACACTCCGAACGCACCTTCTCCAAACACACTGAACAAACACCAGCATCGTCGGAAAGATCAGATAGAGCAGTCTCAGGATCACAAAGGCGGTCGCTAGTGCCAAGTAGGTCTCTTGACGGAGCATGTTCTCCGGCGACCTGGCCCACCAGAACGGGCAGCTCTCCAGCTCTCCACTATCGTGCTTCTCGTGGGTCGACGGGCTTCCGATTCTCTCCGCTGATATGTCGTCAAGCGATACCGTCGTCACACCTACATTCGAGATTCGAGCCCAGTGTTGACATGTGTTCATGCTCTTTTAAATGGATGCTATATATATATATATATATATATATATATATATATATATATATATATATATATATATATATATATTACAAGGGAAAGATTTCTATGATGGGTTCATGCTTTGAAGCCTTACCAGTTACGTCGCTGTAGAAGTCAATTAGGGAAGCCGGAGTCCGCGAGCCGTGATATCGCGCCCGCGTTGTGGAGTTCATAATGAACAGAGTCGGAAATCCATGCACTCCGTATTTGGAGAGAATGCTGAGGCAATATTGGACCACAAAAAAAAAAAATCAACTAATCAGAGAAAACAGACGTAGAAAAAGATTGTATTGTTTTTTCGCATGACAAACCTTGGCCTAATGGACGATTCTTCAACGGCAAAATGAGGGACCGAAGGATATAGAGAAGCCAGGAGAGAGAAGGTTGGCCTAAACGTCCTCGAGAAGGGACACCAAGATGCATAGAAG
The DNA here is from genome assembly GCF_054948205.1 of Urtica dioica subsp. dioica. NCBI lineage: Eukaryota > Viridiplantae > Streptophyta > Magnoliopsida > Rosales > Urticaceae > Urtica > Urtica dioica. The sequence goes on from NC_142762.1 coordinate 39,512,965, forward strand.
AGCACAGCCACATAGTCGTAGCTATTCCTTTGGACCATGTTCAGCGCCTTTTGTAATGATACTTCGTCTCCCTTTACGTAGTCAAACAGACAAATTAATAGCCATCAGAGCATATAGCATAAAGACTTGAAGTATCTCAACATTCAATGTTTGACCGAGCAACACACAGAATTTAAATACTAGAGCATCAGCGGCATTTGAGCTGAGTAATCAACGACCATGACATAAAATCCCCAATGTCCACTATGATTCTTCTACATATTTTTTTTTAAAGGGGGAAAGACTACCCTTTTAGAGCTCAATTCTTGGTGAATGTTGATGAAATGAAATGCAAGTCACTCTCACGCCACCAAATTAATTTCAAACCCCAAGAAATTCGTGGGACAAGGCTTCAAAAGCTCAAATCAGTTAAATTGAAATTTACCCAACGAAGAACAGACCAAAACAAGAAAAAAGATTCGAAATTGAACCGGAAAAAGATTCCGAATTCGTCAGAAAATAAAAACCAACAGAGACAATAAGAAAATATTTACCTCGGTAACGCCATGGAAGGCAAAGGATCGAGGATCCGCGTGAAGTGGACAAATCGAATCTCGGAAAGCGGAGAGCGAGTCAGCGAGAGAATGAGGAGGGCATATATTATTGGGCTCAGCAGAGGCAGAAAGAGTCTGCCATTGAAGCAGAAGAAGAAAAATAATCGAAACCCTAACACCCATTCAGATAGATCAAAACCCCACCACCACCACCAAAACCAAATCCCGAAGAGAATAAAAAATCAACTACTGCGACGACAGAAATGGAAAATCGACCGTCAAAGTGGCGGTGAAAGGTCGGCACATTCTGTCCTCCTTGCCGTGATTTTTGGGTTTGAGATGAGAGAGAGAGAGAGAGAGAGAGGCACAGCTCTGAGGTGAGAGAGAGGTTTTTTATTTTTTATGTTTTATTTATCTATGTTCGTATTTGTTTCTTATCTTGATATTTAAGGGTGTCATAAGTTGTTGGTTGGGCCTGGATGGTTATTTTATTTTGGAGGGAGGCAACTTATCAACAAACTTTACACTTTGGGCTCTTTTCATTGACTACTAAATAATCCTCTCATGTATATGGATTTCTTGAGCAACGACTGGGATTGATCGGGATTTTTTTTTTTTCCTACACAGGATTTAATGCAACATAATCGGACAATATCTGACTTTATCAGTAAATTATTAACGGAATATTGAGGATATATAGATATATATTCCCTATGAAAGATGGGGATTTTCAAGCGACCCAAAGATTTGATGCATCGTGAGCTTTGAAGAACACATTCGATTTCCATAAAGAAAAACATACCCACTTTGTCAAAATACCCGGAGTTAAAATAAAATAAAAAAAGATAAACAAGAAAGTAAAAATAAGAAAATAAATGCAAGAATTTTGGGTAGGTAGATTTCAAATGAGAACCAGACCACAACCCTAACTTCAAGAGACAATAACTGAGCAAGTCACAATATACAGCTGGAAATGCACACAAAAAATATTGTTCCAAATTGCTTCACAACAACATCACCAACACAAGGGTTACATCAAAACTAAAACTAGGCTTGGTACAAAATAAGAACGGCTTATATTAGTTGCCAATGATGAATCTAACCAGTTGGACCATAAGTTTAGACAAACAACAGAATAGCACCGAGTAAACTTCAAAACTGCCCTCGGTTCGGGTGTCATGCAGAACCGAAATAACATAGTTACATATATACAGACTTTCTGCGTCGGCAAAAGGGTCTCGGCTTGCATCTGAAAACATAGATGTATAATTAATAAGAACCTGGAGATCCCATACACTTCGAATAATAGAGAAGTTACCTCTTTGCTTATGAGACAGAGCCTGGTTTAATCACCACTGTAGGTAGATAGCAAGAACACTTATGTGAGAGCGGAAGTATATTTGGATCACCCTGGGAATTTGGTCTGGCAAGTTGTACACATTAAGCCCATTGAGCCCGATTTCATTTGAGACCCGACATCCTGATGGTAAAACTCTTTTCTACACCAAAAGCAGGTCGTAAGAGTCGGATGCCTGACTGTCGCCTTGGGGAACGGACTCGTATCTTCCTTTGGAAACCAGAAAAAGGAATCAAAATCCTGCTTGGGTGACAAGTCCCTCGAATCGTTTAAATTCGGGGTTGCTTGCGCACCAAGGAAGTTGTACTGTGACTGTTGCTGTTGCTGTTGCTGTGTGGTGGCAGATCCCAGCCCATCAAACCCCGGCAAGTCGTCAAACCTTTCACTAACACCAGGATTACCACCGTACACATCCTGCTCACAATATACACTTGACTAAGGTATCACTCTTGACTATCGGAAATTACAAGAACACTCAGTTTTTCAGAAAGGAGACAAGTATCAACTAAAAATAACATAAATACGATTCCATGAGTAACATACTGATAGAAAAATGGATTATTTTGGCATCTTCTATAAACTGCAGTAATTGTAAGACAAGGTATTGCACATTCTTTGAGACATGCAAGAAAAGTTTTTCTCCAACAAATTCAATATGGGAAGGAGCAAATACACAATGTAGAGATATAAACTAAAACAGGAAGCTTTTTTTTTTAGAATAATTATGTTGACCAGAACCCTTTTTTTCTTTGAAAACCAAGTCAATGTTATGGGACCCAGGATAATTAAGAAACACAAACGGTAATTTTCTTGATAAACTCATTACTATTTCAAGATGTGAACCAATTCCTCTGATTACACTACTGGTAGCACTACCACTAAGGAAATAAAAATGATAAAGTGGCAACCCTTCTCTAAAATAACTCTATCAACTCATCTTCATGTCTTATTTATACTAAAAAAATGTAGTTCAATAAATAAATAACTATTTTTTTCTTCGGGGTCTAACACAATGATACAGAGCAACCAAATAGAATTGTTACAACCCGAGATTCGATCCCAAAACGGGAGCTTTGCCAATCTTTCACTGAGCTTAGAGTCCCATCCTTTGAGAGAGACTAAACTTTTGGTGATTGATTATTGGCTCCGTTTTTCGTTAACTTAAGGTCTCTTAAATAGACCTAGGTTTACAACCTAATGGGCCGGGCCCAAAATCATAACCCTAGTTACATAAGTAAACCTAATTAATTACTCTAAATTCGGAATAGTAAATAGGCAAAATTTAAAAACCTAATTGCAGAATATAAAACCCTAATTCCATAATTGAAAACTCCTAACTTTCCCAACTAATAACTCTAGATACTAAATACGTAACAAGAATCGTCAAGGTTAGGTACCTTGTGTCGTGGTAGACCGAAGTTGGGAAAACTAGTCGACATTTGAACAGATGAAGTATCAGGTAATCTGCTGGACCGGAAGTTTTGATCATCGATTCTCCATGAAAGTCCGGGCATACCATCTCCGCAGGGCCGCGAATCCTGCGCAGACTCACTCGTGACCACATTGTGTCTGAACTGGTTTGCGTCTAGTTTTGGCTGATCCCACAGTGTGTTCGTGAACACGTTCTGTGTAGCATCAACGGCGTGAATTTGCTGTTCAGCAGCACCAGGTGGATAAGTGAAACCAAAGTCAAAATGTCTCGTCACTTCTTGCTCTCTGTTACTTGAAATACCACGTACTTGGCCACTCCCTGAAATTCCCTGGGAAATTCTCTCTGAATTCCTTGTCAAGTTTGTTCTTCTACCAGCATTGGTATCTATCACTGTGTCAACTCTGCGTGAATCGTGCAATGCCTCGTCATTCCAAAAGCCCTTCCCCTCCTTGTTTCTGGAACTCCCTACTGAGCTTGAGGAAGAAACTTTCTTGTTGTTAATAAAATCGTAGTACCGTGCATGATCAGACCGACCCTCGTGTTCCGTTTCAAAACTTTTGTCCCGTTTAACTTCCTTTTCTTTCTTATTGGACATCGGACTATCTCTGAAAGCATATCCATGCTCATAAGGAGATACAAGTGCTGAACTTCCCCGAGAAAAATCCTCTTGCTCTGTACGAGAACTAGTAACTTCCCTCGTCCTGGTGTGGTTATGATCAAAAGAAACACTATATTCACTGGCCTTGCAGTTTCTAGAATTATCAGCTCTAATCATATCAACTACAGTACTTGAAGAACTATTCAAGGCCTCATCCTCAAATGGGGCAAATAAATTACCCTGAAATCCCATATCTAACCAGGGTTCATCAAGTTTCCCCAGCTCTTCATTAGTTAGATAGCTAGTTTTAATTCGCTTCTCATAAGATTCCCGATCCTCGTCACCTTTGCTACAGTTTGTAACTTTCTCTTCGCTAGAGAACAAAACAAAGCCTTCATTCTGACCGTAAGTACAAGACTTAGAAACGGTCTCTCCTATCTCTTTCTCTGTACATAGTTGGTAGGAAGTATCGACTTTCAAGTTACCATTTGCCTCCAAGCTAGAAGATTTTTCCAGATTAATATCAATTGGTTCCTGAATCTTCAAGGATGTTGGCGAAAAAGAACTCGATAATGGAGATTGCTCTGGCATGTGCGTCGGTTGTAATAAGATTGTATTGCTCTCAGAACAATTCTTCGCATGTACCAGCACGTGATCATTGTAACGGCCTATATCATCAAACAGGCTCTGGCAGAATCGGCACTGATATTTTCCATAATTTGTCAACACTCCATCACGATGTGGGTTGGCCCTAGTAAAATTTGCTTGATGGTCTAGGCCATTTCTCTCATCGAAACCCAGCATGCTATCATGATGAGAATTTTTGGCATATGCTACACCAATTTCACCTGAATTCATTGTTTCCAAAAAGCTACTCGGCGTACCCTGATCAGTTATCACAGAGGTAACTGGTACTCTTGAGCAGCTCACAAGCTCGCTGCCTCTTATAGGATCTTCATATGAAATATTTGGATCCTGTTCCGTACTCTGTTGTAAGAAAATAAAATTTCAAGAATATAAGTAAGAATAGATGCAATAGATTTTTGTGTATCGTACATAAATAACTTACAAGATCAAAACCAACTTCAATTGACGCTTGAACATTGCCATCGGCAATGCAACATTCTGACTGGTCTCTTTGTTGGGGTTGAAAAGCATTGATCAAGTAAGAAGAGACTTCCTTGCACGAGTCAAACTGCACCCCGCCAGGGCTGGATAATACCAAATTAGATAAGTACGAAATCATTAACAAGAGTACACCTATCTTATTATCAGTATGCCCTATTATCATGGTTTCAAATAAAGATAAAAATTGAACACCAAAGCATCCCCTAATCCTGTTATAAAGCCACAACCTTGAACTCTGATCAAGTTGACGAAGCAAGAGTGTACACAAGACTTGTCTACAAGCAGATAAAGATATCCCAGGAGAATTAAAGAGCAAAGAGTGAAAGGGAAAAACCTAATGTATCGTCTACAAATGAGCCAGAAGCGGCCATCTCTGCGCTTGAGACAGAGCAGTATCTTCCAACCCAACGGCAAGGCATCGCCAAACTCGCACGCTGGCACGATCCTCTTCTTCCTCCGCCAGCTCGCCCACTCCCCGGGGACTCCTCCGAGAAACCCCATCAGCTCCGCCTCCGTGGCAAGATCCCCCGTGCGCCGCCTCAGCTCCTCCCCGAACGGGTCCTCCAGAGCCCCCAAAGCCGCCAAATCCACGACCTCCCCGTTCCCATTCACACTCTCCAGATTCTCGACCTTTACCTCTCTAGCCACCTTCTTCACCTTCGCCCTCGGGCTCGAAACCGGGGGAGTCTCTCCCTTGCGTGGCCGGCCCCGCTTGCGCTTCACCTCGCTGGTGCAAGATTCTTGGAGGGCCTCCATTTTGGGAAAAATCGGTGCCGTGTCGACGTTCATTGCCGCCACCGCAGTGGCAGTGGGGACCGGAGGAGGAAGGGGTGAGAGTGGAGCGTTTTGTGGGACCGTGTCGGCGTTGTGTCCGCTGGTATTGGCTGGAGCGTTTTGTGGGACCGTGTCGGCGTTGTGTCCGCTGGTATTGGCTGGAGCGTTTTGTGGGATCGTGTCGGCGTTGTGTCCGCTGGTATTGGCTGACTCCTGATATGGGATCTCTGGAGTAGATGGTGGTTGAGACGCTAATCCTTGATTATGATTTTGGGTATGAGTTGTCGGATGCTTCCTCGGACGACGTGTCTTCTGCTTCGTTGAGACGGCGTTCGGCTGCGGAGTCTGAATCGGGGCTGAGAAGCCTGAATTCAGTGCCGGTGTCTGAACTGAGGCTGGGGAGTCTGAATTCGGCAGCGGAGTCAGAATTGGGGCTTCGGAGCCTGAATTCGGTGGCGGAGTCAAAATCGGGGCTATGGAGCCTGAATTCGGCGGCAGAGTCAGAATCGGGGCTACCGAGGCTGAATTCGGCGATGGAGTCTGAATTGGGACTATAGAGTCTGCGGCCGAACTGTGTGGAACGGCCAAACTATTCCCCAAAATTTCAGGGCCAAAGCCTTCGGTGTTGCCCTCAAGAATGGGATTCTTGATCTTGGGAGGAGGTTCTACCTTACTAATCTCGGAATCTTGAGGAACAGAGTCTGCGATGGAACTGCATGGAACAGCCAAATTATTCCCCGGATTTTCAGTGCCAAAGACTTCCACTATGTTCTCGACCAAGACAACCTCGCTCTCGGGAGGTGGTTCTACTTCTACCTTACTGATCTCGGAATCTAGGGCTAATGAGTCTGCGATGGAACTGCTGGGAACAGCCAAGCTCTTCCCCAAAATTTCAACCACGGGATTCCCGCTCTCGCGAGGAGGTTCTACTGCCTCACCAGTCTCGGAATCTAGTGCTACAGTGTTGACCGGGGGAGCAGCCGGAATCTCGAACGGAGACGGCAAACACATCGGAATCGTCTTCGGCCAGCCTCGCTTCGGCGTCACAGACTCCTCATCATGCGAAACCAAGCCCAACACAATCTGCCTCGGAACCTCGCCCAACGCCGAATTCGACGGAACCACCGCTCCATTCTCGCAACCGGCAACACCGACATCGCCAGCGCCAAACCTTCCGTGGCCGGGCTCGGCCTTCAAAACCGAACCTCCCGCGACGATCCGCGGCGGAACGGCGTCTTCTTCGCCGCAGAAATCGACGCGAACAGGAACTAGGTCTATGGTACGGCGGTCGGAGTCGGAGCCGAAGAGCTGTTTGAGAAGCTCGATGACTCGCAAGTCGTCGGGGCCGAGGGGCTCCGGCGGGCGGGAGTGGGCTAGGGATCGGCGAGCGGCGGCGGCGGCGGAGGGAGCGAGGCGGAGGCGGGAGAAGGTCTGCTTGCGGCTTCCGGCGGACTCGTTGAAGACGGAGCGATCGATTTTGGGGATCAGAAGGCCGTCGTCAATGGCGTCGCGGTCGGTCCGGGCGGCGGAGGAGTGAGAGAGGGAGAAGAGTTCGGACTGCGAGAGGAGACGGAGGTCCACGACGGGGAGAGATTCCGGCCGGACGGAGAAGGGCGAGGGAGCCATAGGAGAGAGAAGAGTGAACGCTGTTTGGTCAGTGATGATGTACATTGGGCTCTCCGAGGGGCTTATTTCGTCATTTCCCCTTCCTTTCTCTTTAGAAAGGATTTGGGCTTCTTTGATCGCACTCCTTGGCTTGGGCTTTGAAGCCCGTCCCTTGGTGACGATTTTAGCCTGTGCCTTTTGAATTTAATGGGAGAAATTACTAAAATATTTTTTTTTTCAAAAAAGCTAATTTTTTCAAGTAATGAGTGTTTTAAATAATAATGTCAGTATCAAATTGTAAATAATTATTGTCTTTATTCGTTAAAAATTAAACAGTAAGTAATCTTTTTTCTTGCAAATGAAACAATAAACAAAGTTAAATAGAGCTTAAAACGATTTTAAAAGAATATGTAAACATCAAGAAATTTTTTTTTTTTTATTATTTATACATTGAAAAAAAATATCACCTCGTGTAATTTCCACTATTATATAGAATCACCATACCAACTTTTCAACCTTTTTTTTTCTATGGGAAGCCGATTTTTCAATTTTGATTACACGAATATCATGGTAATCATTTTGATAAAATATATATATTTATGTATATATATCAATTCTTATTCTATATTTATTTCTCTACCCCTATTTGGAGTTGAACATTTTAACTTTTGTTAAATTTTATCTAATGGCTTGAGTGAATTTTTTTTTTTTTTTTTTGAATAATGGCTTGAGTGAATTGAAGGTCAGGACTTCATGTGTTGTTTCAGGACTAGACTGACTCTACAAGGCCTAAATTATTTTATGAGTGGTCTTTTTAGGTGGAGACTGGAATTATAAAATAATTTACTATTAGCAACTTTTCAACGACCAAGCCTTCTTTTTTATTTTTGTTTTTCCACGAAAGCAAGGTCAAAGTCATTCCACAATTATATATATATATATATATATATATATATATATATATATATATATATAATTCGCGTTCATCGTGTTTCTTGCCCGTATTATTAGCCTAAACGGCTTTAACGTGAAAGTCAAGGAAACTTATATTATCATGGCTATCTTGCATTATAGAATTAATTTCAAACCACAAAGAACGACAAGTGAATAAAAGAATAATGCACCAAACCAATCCCCACAGACAGACGTACAAATTTGCGCTATAAATGATAATGTATTTTTTCGATTAACATTCAAAGACACGTGGTGTGAGTGGATTTAATCACGTGTCTTGTCTCGATGGCCTTAAAGTCACTTTTCTAATGTTTGGAAAGTACAATGGTGATAAAAGCGAAAACCCAAATAACCGTGAATTTTGAAAGACCTTCGAATTATGACTAATTGAGGTGGAATCAATTCCTATTAAAGCCGAGAAATAGAGAGCATTTTGGAGTCTAGACCCAAAACATCCCTCAATCCATGGTTCTAAGGAGAGATTATGAGTGTGGTGATGGTGGCTCTTCGCTAGACTTCACGCCGGAAGTGAGTTCAGTTTTCTCTCAACTTCACGCTGGGAGTGAGTTTGCTATTCTCTCAACTCCACGTCGGCAATGAGTTCGCTATTCTCTCGACTCCACACCGGCAGTGAGTTCGCTCTTGTCTCGACTCCACGTCGGCAGTGAGTTCGCTATTCTCTCGACTTCACGCCGGAAGTAAGTTCGTCGTTGCGGTTTCTTAAAAAAAGAGAAATTGAGAATTGTGTGGTGGAATATTCAATATTCCTCTTATTAAGTATACACGAGAATCAGTTTCTCAAGCTATTGGACACTTTTAGATAGTGAATATAATTTGACTTTGTTAGCTTTTGTTTGTGAGAGAAATAAATCATATTTTTTCTCTCATCTTAGATAGAATGAAAGTAGATTATTTCTCTTTGTTGTGTTTTCAGGCGAAGGATGTTGAAGATTTTCTCTCTTTTGAGTGATATTGTGTGAGTGGACGAGAGTCCACTAAGCCCATTTGCACGAGAAGAATTTAGTTGCATGTGGACAGCGGATGGAGCAAGTGGAGGCCTCACGAGAAAAAGGAGTCATGGGCCCACTTTTTGGACTTTTGAAATCTGACGCAACAATAAATAATAAATAATGTATTCAAACTATCCTATGTAGATTCATTTTGTTTGCATGTCAACTTTTGTCACTGTTCTTATAAATATAGCACGACCGAAGTCAATCGATCGTTTAGCTGTATGATCACACCAAAAAAAAAGTCAGAAATAATAATGATCAACTTAAGATACGATTTCCGCTGGGGATATTATTTACTACGGGCTGATCTGTGTAATGTATGATTTGAAAATTGTCGCCACGTGTCAAAATTTAAACGAGTGAGCCGTCCAGGAAAGATCCGAGGGGGGTTATTAATGAGAGATGTAACATTCCAATCAATCATAGTCCATGCAATGCAATGAAAAGCGTCTTTGGGTACGTGGACGGTATATAGGACTTCGCTTGCTTCAACGACCTTTGGAACTATGAACACGAAAAGCTCAAAAGCTACCCTATTTGCTGTGAAAAAAAAAAAAAAACCTTTATAGCAAGAAAGAAAGTGAGAATTCTTTTAGACTCGTTCTTACGAAAGTACTGCCAAAAAAAAAAATATTTACTATATATTAAAATAAAGAAATAGATTTCATATCTCAATAATAATAACAAAATTAGATGCTTTGGATTAAATGTTCTTACACGCATAAACATTCTAGTAATAAACAATGTCAAATGATAAGAAGACACCTTACGATAAAGAAACGTATTATATCATTAAACGACACCTAACAACATTAGACACTAATATATAAAAACATTTGGTGAGAAAAGCAAGAAAAACTATTTTGAGGTGAACGGTATTTTCGTAATATATATATATATATATATATATATATATATATATATATGTGTGTGTGTGTGTGTGTACGTCTTATTTTATAATTATTGAGATAGTAAGTTTTTTTTTTGGCATATTATTCAATTTCCGGTGATTAGCTCAAGTTAAACTACATTTAGTTTAAGAATATCAATTTCGGTCAGTTCTTTAACTTATTTATAGTACCGTCTGATATTTAGAACGTCTTTTGTTTCACCTCTGCGCAAGAAACATAATATATCAGTCTTAGCTCTCATGATAAAATATAAATGAATGAACTGCATAAATAATTATATATGATGATGTACATGTTCGTAGTTAATACTTACGCTTTTAATTTGTGATAGATGTACGTGAATACGAGTCACATGAATACTATAGAGACTTTTCTTGACGAGTACACGGTGTATATACGTGGGTTTTCTCGCTGTCCTTTTGGCATAGGTGAAAAAATAAAATTCACAAACGTTAGCAAATTTTCGAGACAAGACATGAAAATGGCATGTTTAGAAAACGTTACGATAATGAAGATTAACGTCACTGATGACGTCACCGAGAAACAGAGGAATGTCAAACGTTAGATGAAAAAAAAAGCATGGGTCAAACAGAAGGTAAATACAAAAACAATTTCGCTTCTGGTATTTGGTCGCTATCATGTGCGCAAGACAATTATGAAAAAAAAAAAGTACGTTCAAGGCAGGCTATTAATTTTTCATTTTCCTATTTTGTGTAATAGGAAAATAACACATATAATATCCAGTATTTTAATGAAATGTCGAGTTTAATTTTTTTGTTTTAAAAAATATCGAATTCATACGCTTTATTTAAATAAAATAATAAAATTATACCAAAAAATGGATAACGATGTTACAAATCTCAATTTCATTGATGATTTGTAAAATAGTTTTAAATCGAAATTATATAATAAAATTCATTTCTCTCCAATAGATGACTTCATTTCATGTTCGAATTGCAATTATGAATTCTGGATTATTCTCTGTTCGAATTTGTAATTTTGATGATTATCAACTGTCGATTTTTACCCCTTACATTTTTATGTGTTCTCCATGATTCAGAGACTGTTGTTTATTTTTTCATTTTTAAATAAATTACATATATGACTCGAATGAATAAAGATAATTGGTGTTTACATATAAATATTATAGTCAACGTCAATGAAAAGTCAATAAAAAGAAAATTTGTGGCACTGTTATCTATTTCAATGTATGATTTCGTCATTTTAGTTAAACAAATAATATGAACTCGACATTTTTGAAAACCAAAAATCAAATTCGATATTTCACTAAAAACACAAAATATATACGTGTCATTTTCCGGTCAAACAAAAGTAAAAATGTATTGCTATCTGGAATGGTAGCTTGGTTTTATTTGTCTTTTATGTACATATTGATCCTATAAAAAGCCAATAATAAGTAACTGATTAAAAAAAATTCACAGTAGTGATTTGGTATGAGCCGTGTAATTATAAATTTGTAAGTGTTATTATACTTATGTATAGTACGGGTACGACCACTAAGAAAAAGTTGTTCGTATGTCAAGATGTGTGTACTAGGGTCTAGGGTACGACACATAGGATTTACTTATTTTCTGATTTAAAAAAATAATATAAAAATACCACAACATCTACGTGCATGATCATGAGACTGATATCATAGATTCAACCAATAATCGAAATATCGTTACCGACAAGGATTAAAATGCTGATGGCCGATTTTATGTTGATGGTCTAAAAAAAACAGAAATTGCGATGGTCGATGAGAATTGCGAAGGAAAAAATTTGACAATTTGCTTAAAAAATGTCGACATAATTGCGGTGCCGACGGAAATTTTAATAAAACACGAAAATCACTACTACAAATTTCATTTTCTGGTGCAAGAAAACCAAAAATTTCGCTCATTTTAAGTGGTATCGGGTGCGACATATCGCACCTAACACTACTACAAATACTATTTTCCGGTGCGGAAGACATTCGGGTGCGACTTTTCGCACCCAAAAGTCGCACCAAATAAGACTTTCAGGTGCGACTTTTCGCACCCAAAACTCAAACAAGCATATGAAAATTTTCGCTGATTTTTTTAACTTTGGGTGCGACTTTTCGCACCCAAAAGTCTACACTACCAGAAATATGGGATACAACTACAGTTTTTTAATTTTTTTTAATTCCAGTTTAGCCTTTTAATGGAGTCTTTGAATACAGACTACAGTCACCTTTTTCAAGCATATATTAGACTCCAGTCGAATATAAAGCTGTAGATAATGGTCTATTTTTCTCTACAGCTAATATAAAAAAGTAGTGATAATACTCAAAAAAATAAAAATGATCCAAATTTCACCATTTTTAAATGGAGAAAAATTTCCCACAAAATATTGACACATTTACACTACAGTCAAAGGTAAAGAAGGAGTTGTAATACTTCAAATATAAAAAAATTAACAAAATTTTACTATTTGAGTGTTGGAGGGAAATTTCCCACTAACAAATTAGATTAAGTATTGGAAATTTTCATATTCCCACCAATATGAAAATAAAGTAAAAAGACTTAAGTATTGGAAATACACTAATATTCACACGTACACAACTCTTTTACTATCCCCTCAAATTCAAATATTACTCGGAGACAGACTTCAAAAAAAGTTTGATGCCTCTCTCTCGCCGTCGCTTAGCTCTTCCTCCACCACCGCCGATCTACAACGACTTTCACCACGGCTTCTACCTTCTTCACCTTCGACCTCGATGCTTCTTTTTCTTCTTCGTTATCCGTGCGCGACCTCTCTACCACCGCCGACCAAGACCTTCGACCTCGATTTTCCAGGTTTGCGCCTCTCTCCTTCTCTATTTGTATCCCTCACCTCCAAATATTAACCTAGAAATATACAGATCTCTAAATCCCATAGTATTTTTTGTCTTCTTCTTTGACTTAGATTTTCGCCTCCATATCACTAGCTTCTTGCTCAGACCAGAGGCTTTTTTTTCCCCCAAAATGTCCTGTAGAGAGACTTCCCAAATGAGCGATTTTGTGTAGATCTATTTCGCTCAGTGCCTCCGACAACTGTCGGCCTTCTCTCTCACGTGCCTCCACTTCTTTTGCTCGACCACCACCACGCTTCTTCCGTCCTCTCGATTCTCTTACCATCCCCAGGTTCGTCATCATCATATTATTGAAATTTGAATGTAAGGGATGAAGTAGCTCGATTTATGAGGATTATGTTGTTTTGTTGAGTTCTCTTCGTATTCTCGACTTAGGGTTTTAGAAATTGAAACGAAAACGTGTTCGACGTTGAGTTCTCATTGCTGTTTTGTTGAGTTTTGTCTTCGATTCTGGTACTTGAATCTTCGAACTGAAAGTGCGTGTTCTACGTGTTTGATGAAATGCTTGAATGAAAAAATACTTCAATTCCATGTTTGAATGTTAACTGATTTATTGATAGTTAATAATAAGTAAAGATTTAATCAGCTAGCATGACTTAATGATGTGCTTTGATCTCTGAGGTTTAAGTCAAAACTTTGTTGATGAATTTTGATTCCTCGAATTTTATAATTATATTTATAAATAGATATTGAGATTGTGATTTCAAGTCGTCATTGCTTGTTCAACTGTGGATTTTGTTCTGCATTTTTTATTTGGTAATTTTCAACATGGTTATTACTTTTTATTATTGGTTGTGGCAATCTGTTGTGGTAAAATAGGACAGATCAGTTGTAGTAAAACAGGGATGAGCATCTTAGACCCTAATCTGTCCGAGAATAAGCAGCGGGGTAAAGTGGCTATTTGGCCTCATAATGTTCATTTGCAATGTGACAGATCTGACTCACAAGAATTCAACCTGGTTTAGAGCAGCAGGTTCTTATTCCAAGGTTATTATTTTTACTTAGTTCATTGCACATTTTCATCTGTCTGATGTCGGAAAAATAATTCAATTATTCGTAGTTAAACTTTACTTGTTCTCCAATTTAAATGCGCTTGCTATACAATTCAGTTGTTTCTTTGGAAAAGTTGTTGGTATAACTTGATGATATAATTCTCGTAGCTAGTATATCTGATACGTGGATCAGGTCGCCCAGATTTTGCAGTACCACTCGGGCCTTGGCGCACCCCTCCTAAAAAAAAATTATTCTCGTAGCTAATTCTCAACTGATGAGAGCAACTATGCTGTGCGCATGGTATATCTCATGTTTTGCGTTTCAAAGTTGGTCTATTTACTTTCTTCTCTGTATTTCTTTTGCAGTGGAGTAGTCATAGCTGAAGGAATTCTGAGTGATAACTATGTCTTTCATAATGGTATGTCTTGAAACTTTTACAATTTTATCATGTGTGGATGAATTAATGCACGCTTTTTTAGTGATGTGGTACTGTTATGTTGAAACTGGACATTGTCAAATGTATTTTTAATAATGAATGATTTATTTTGACTCTGTACTCTATATATTATGTTATTGTTAAGAAGACTAAACGGTATTTTTATTTATTATAAATATTCTATCCTTTGTAAATGAGGTCATGCAGTTTCTTTTGTTAATCTTGTTTGTTGAAAAGGACATTGTAGAATGTATCATCTGTCAACAACTCAGGTGTTTAATACTTTATGTAACTGATTAAAAAGAAAGAAGAATGATATAATTATTTTTCTTCCCAAAGAATTTCGTCTGCCGTTATGCACTTGAAATTGGGTTTATTTTTAGAAGAATAAATCTATGATGTCAAGTGAAACATCAATGTAATTAGGGATTCGGGTATGAAGAACACCCTATTTTTGTTGTTGTTTATCATATCCCTGTACCTTTAAGGGGATATGATCTTGTCCATAATGTTGGGGCATTTTTTGGGTTCCCTGTGTAAATAGGTCTATGCCGATAGTAGTGGCTGATGTTTCGTTTGTGGTTTGTTTTCTGGGGTTCGCGTGCTGGATTGACGTTGGATCCTAAGGATAGGCATCTATCAACTCATCTTTTTGTGTAAATCAGGTTGTTGCCTCTTAATATAATAAAGTTATTGTTTCAAAAAAAGAAAAAGAAAAGTGTAACATCCATTTTTTGTCTGTCTTTAAATTATTCAAGTATCTTTCAAATAGTATCCATCTGTATAGATACAATGATAAAAACACTCGTATTTTTATTGTTTCAGGAGCTTCATGGACCTACTTAGTCCTTCTCTACGTTTATGTGCAAGTGACTCGAGTAATTGTTGTTGGAGTTTCATTCCCATTTCTTAAATACTTTGGCTATGGCTTGGACTGGAAAGAGGCTCTTGTTCTCATATGGTCAGGTTTGAGAGGGGCTGTTGCATTAACGCTTTCCTTATCTGTCAAGGCAAGATATTTTGTATATTCTCACTTCTGTTGTCTTAATTTATCAACTGCCTACTAATAAGGAGATTTTTTTTTTCTTCAGCGTACAAGCGACAACTTGAACTCTCCACACCTAAGTTCTGAAACTGGAACAACGGTATGTCTGTTTTAAAATATCTCTTGGTCATACATTTGAGAGTTTTACAATAAAGATCAGTCCTTAATCAATAAGAGCTGCTAATTTTGGTGATGTTCAATGGGATGGGAAATCTAAATATGGCTGATTGTGTTTTGCGAAATACCAATAGTGATACGCTAATTAAAGACCCAAAAGAAGTAATCTACTAATCTTGTATTGCAAGTCTGTTAAATCAATGTCATTTGGTACTGGATTTTGTGAAGGCTTGTTTTGGTTTCTTTGTTTTGGGTCTTGTGTTTGTGTGAGGGTCTAGGCTCCGCAATGAGGTTGTTGGGCGGCATAGGTGGGCTCCACAGAGCTCACAACGATTCTGGAAAGTGGAGGCGCTGTGAGAAACGGCGGAGGCTCTGAGCAACGTGGTGGCATTGGCTTGGAAGGTTCGGGCCCCGGATCGGTACAAGTTATGCTTTGTCCCCCTTCTGCCGGTAAATGACTTGGTCTTTGTTTGAATGATAGCTCTGCAAGTCCTACTTGAAAATATAAGAGTATAACTGTTATGATTGGTCATGCTTATTATGGAGTTCACTTTCCAGTACTAATTTTGGGTGTAATTCTTATATTCCAAAAACTTGTAATGCCATATTTATGTAAATGATATTTATTATTGATTGAATGAAATATGAGATTTTTGGATATTATTATTATGTGTTTTATTGGATATTTATATATTATAAATGTATTTAAATATATATTTTTATTAAAAAAATGCTCTACAGAAATAAGATGTAGTCTATATTGTAAAAATATAATTTCATAAATATAAACTACAGCTAAACAATGTAGTCTTCAACATAAAAGAATGGAGTTATAGGCAAAGAGATAAGACTCCATTGCAATAGATGCCACAAAAACGCCATAGTCTGTCCAACTCAATTAATTATAACTACTCTTTAAAGCTGTAGTGTTTATTGACTCAAAATTTGAACAACTACATTATAAAAATGTAGTCTTCAACAGAAAACACTGGAGTCATAGGCAAAAAGATAAGACTTCAGTGCAATAGATGCCACAAAAACGCCGTAGTCTGTCTAATTGACTCAATTAAGACTACTTGTTAAAACTGTAGTTTTTTTATCTTATGTAATTGAGTTCTATATAACTACAGCATAACGTTGTAGTAATTATAGATGCCACTAGTAAGACTACATCTAAACAATGTAGTTATATATTTTAACTACAGTCTTATAAAACAGATACACTACGGCCAAACACTGGAGTCATAATCAAAGAGATAAGACTCCAGTGCTATAGATGACAGTCAGTAAACTGTAGTGGATTTAAAATGACTACAGCTTTCGGCAGTAGTTAGAGGCCAAATTTCTGGTAGTGCTATCAAAACTATTAGGTGCGACATAGCCGCACCCTTAGACTGAAAACATTTTAGCGACCAACTTTCCCCTTCTTTTTGGTTAAAATATCATTGGGTGCGGAAATCCGCACCCAAAGGTGTCATTGAAAAGTTTTAAAAAATTTAGGCGGGCTTAAAATCTCTCATCTTATTTTTACTATCCTGAATTGAAAAGTTTTTTTTTATTATTATCCGGTGCGACATGTCGCACCCAATATGAGCAACAGGTGCGACATGTCGCACCTGAAAGTATTAGGTTAAAATTATAAAACAGCTCTCCTTCTTCTTCGTCATCTTCTTCTTCACGCCTCTCTCTCTCTCTCTCTCGTCCCTCTGCCGCCACCCATCCTCCTCGCTGCCGCCTCTCCTCCTCGCCAACGAGCTTAGGTAAGCTCTCTCACTCGGCTGACGACCTCAGCCAACTCCGCCGAGCACCTCCGCCGTCCAAGACCGCGAGGACCGACCTCTTTTGCTTTCCGCCCTCCAACAGAGCACAACGCCTCCTCCCTCACCCGTCGAGAGAAGACTGGCGAGAGGGGAGGGGGAGGTCGGCGAGGGAAGAATGGGAGGGGGGGAGGTCGGCAAGGGAAGAATGAGAGGAAGGGGAGGTCGGCAAGGGAAGAATGGGAGAAAGGGGCATGCCGGCGAGGGAGTAGGGTGAGGAGGGGCGGCGAGGGTTGAGGCCCGACGAGGGAGGAGGGACGACGTACAAATTTATTTTTTAAAATTAAAATAACATATTAGGTGCTACTTTGGGTGCGACATGGCTAATATGTGACAAGTTTAGGTGCGACATGTCACACCCAAAGCCTTTAGCGACGGACTTTTGGGTGCGACAATGTCGCACCTAAAGAACTTTCGGGTTCGATATTTTGGGCATCAGGTGCAACTTTCGCCGCACCCGATGCCTATATTTGTAGTAGTGAATGTCGATGGAAATAATATTGTATTTTTATTAATATAACAAATAAATTAGTTTCAAACACACATATACTAAGTTTAAACTCCAAATTCAAGTCTCCAACACACGTAATAATTTCATACATCATAAAAAAAACTTAACAAAAGGTCCAAAACACTTAATAGGTTCAAAAACAAAGATAAGTTCAAAACATATACTAGTTCAACATAAAAAGACTCAATAGTAGGTCGAGTGGCGGTGGGGTTGATAGTAACCCCCGGTTCGTGCTTAAAGATCACAGTAGTCAGCCCATTAAAATAAATTCGGATTCTATCAAAACAACAAGAAATTCTAACTTTGAAATCTAAATCTCAAACATGAAATAAATTCGAGTTATATAAAAAAAAAACAATAATAAATTCTAACTTTGAAATCTAAGTCTCAAATGTCAAATAAATTTGGATTCTATTAAAAAAAATTGAGAAAAACATATGCGAACCATACAACATAAATACACATCTTTCATTCAACAAGATTTTTCCAAAAAAAATCAAAACGATTCGATTTCATCACAAATTCAAACTGTCGGCACAAAACAATGAGAATAACACGAGAATTTCGATGAAATTCCCAAGAAATGATGGAAATATTGTTGATTTTGCACAGAAGGCGTGGAAATAATGTGGGCATGGTCGAAATTTCAGGGAATGTTGACGAAAAAAATATGTGAAACGACAAATGGTCATTTTTGTGCCGATAATGTCCAAAAATCGGAATTTCGACGTCATTCCCCGAAATTTAATTGCTTGGTTACCGTCATACCAGGATTCATATTTTGCTGGGTTACCGGGAGATATCTATGGTTTACCGGGGTATCTGGTGAGGGTAAGGGTAAACTGTATCAATGAAGTTACCGTTACCGACGTTGTTTACGGAAAAATACCAAATTTTACTAAGGAGTATCCAGTGAACACATCATTATAAAAAAAACGTTTCCATACATAGCATAAAAATGTAAATACTTTACAATATTTTCTTTACAATACATCACGTTTTGCAATTCAACCCTCTATTATTTAACACCCACGATCATGATGACTCTCTTTCATATATTACAAGATCATTCAATAAATGGGCGGTCTAGATGTTCTCAACTAGGGTCCATTTCTTCACCGGCTTATTTTTTGGAGGTATATGGATGAATGAAAGCTTTCGTTTCATATTTATTATTTGCTTTTGTTTTGATTCATTCAGCTAAAAATGCTGTAACCGCACAAGTAAGTAGGATAATGCAAAACGCTAATAATATAATACCAACGTTCGTGGTGGTTGCTAGTTTGGTCTAGTGGTAATCTCATACATATTTGAACAAAGAGGTCATCGGTTCAAATATTCTGAGATGCAAAAACGAATGCCTCTTTAAGATTTATCTTAAACTATATAATATTGGCCAAACTTGTCACCTGCAGTTTGCACTGCTAATATATAATGTAATCTTGGCCAATAATGTCAATTCTCAAAATATAATAATAATATTAATAGAAAATGACACATATATACCTTGTATTTTAGTGAAATATCGAGTTTAACCTTTGGTTTTAAAAAATATCGAGTTCATACCCTCTGTTAAACTAAAATGATGAAATTATACCCTAAAATAGACAACAGTGCCACTAATTTTTATTTATTTATTTAATTTTTATTGATTTTTTTTATTGACGCTGGTTTTAATATGTATATGTAAACACCCATTATCTTTATTCATTCGCACCATATGTGTAATTTATTTAAAAACTAAAAAATAAACGACAGTCTCTTAATCGTGAAGAACACAAAAATAGGTAAATGAGTAAAAATCGATAGTTGATAGTCATCAAAATCACAGATTCGAACATAGAATCCATGATTCAGAGTTATAATTCGAACACGAAATGAAATTATCGCTTGTGAGATATGAATTTTATTATTTAATTTCAATTTAAGGCTATTTTTATTTAAAAATTAGGAATTTGAAATTTAGAGTACTGGTTTGAATTTGATTAGGTTTTTCTTATACAATGAAAGAGAGATTTGTGACACTGTTATCTATTTCAGGGTATAATTTCGTCATTTAAGTTCAATAAATAGTATGAACTCAATATTTTTTATAATTAAAAATTAAACTCGACATTTCACAAAAACCCACAAAAACATTGTGTTATTTTCCCAATAACAATAATGTCAACGTTTCAAAGCTGTGATCGGATTCTCCTCATTCAACGTCGTATATAGATATACTCAAATATAACAAAATCTAGTAGAAAAACACATGAATGGATATTAAATAAACAAGTGTCTTACCGGGACAATTTAGAGTCAATTTACTAAACTAGACAAAAATCCACCATGAATGAATAAATCAATTTTTTTTACCCAAAAAAAATAGGAAAAAAATCAAAGGGGTTATCATTATCATTAGTGATGGATGGGGTTAACTTTATGGGCCAAATTAACGCCTGAAAACAGCGTGTCAATTGCGTGTATGCCTCTCTAGGTAGTACCGTAGTAGTAGTAGATGACTCTTTCTAAAGAATAATTTTCTGTTCAATTAATATACCATTATTTTATTCCGTTTTTTGTTTTTAAAATACATTATTTAAATAAATTTTTGATATCTCGGTCGTTCACAGCCAAATTGACCCCAGCCCAGACCCAGCTCACATAACGTAACTCTCTTTAAGACTCACTAACCATCAACCACACCTTTTCTTCTTCATCTTCTTCTCATATCATTTAATCTCTCATCTGTTTCGAAACCCTAACAATCGCTTTGTTTTCTTTGCCAAACAAGGATTACTCTTTATCATTATTTGACAGTTTATGCTACGATCTGGGGGGCTTTACCGTCGAAAGGTACGCCTTTATTACGACATTCTTTTAACTTTTTTTTTGGTATGATAATTAATGCAAAATTAGTTCGACCGTACGGTCTCTTGTTCAAAGGCTTCTGAGCTCAAGAAATTATTAAGAAATCTTTGAGAATAATGTTGTTTGTTTAAAGTGAGTTTTTGCCTTGCTTTTTTTTTTTCCGGGAGAATCATGCGATTTGAGTCTCCGTGAATTGTGAGATTAAGAGTCCTGTACATGTAACTGGATTTATGTATAGAATATTTTCAATATGTATGACTGATTTTGATTCGGTTGTTTGTACTCGCTTTGAGCGATTGGTAATTTGATTTTGATTTTTTTTTTTTTTGGTTTTTGGCTGTGGTTTTGTATAGGGAAAATCTAAACATTCTGATTCTGGGATTGGAAAAGCTTCTGGAGAGAAGCTTTTGAGGAGATACAACTCTGGCCGAGGATAAAGAGATATTTGGTGAAACTGAAGCTGGCGATTGTCAGTGGCTTTCGGGTCCTCGGCCGCGCTTCAGTTTTTTCCCTCGCTCGCTCCTTTGGTGTCTTCCCATAGATTATGGCTAATTTCTGACCAACTGTATCTCCGATGTGAGCCTCTGCTTCTCGAGAACCCGTTGGTCGTAGAGGGTCCCATAATTTATGCCGTTTGAAATGCGATCGTGATTATCTCATTTTATTTTTGCAAGTTAAGAAAAAAGAAAAAAAGAAAAAAGAAAAAAGAAAAAAGAAAAAAGAAAAAAGAAAAAAAAGAGAGGTGGGTGCAAAGAATAGCAGACTAGCATAAAAGGGTAGAATTATGGCCAAGTTCAGTTGCTTCTCTCTCATTATTGGTCGGAAGAAGAAAGTTAAGGTGAGAAGTATAGTGATTGTAATAGTTGGTGATGGGTATTTTGAAGATTTATGTACTGATTTCTGTTTCTGTCTCTTTGGGTTAGGACGTTGAGGAATCCACAAAAGCTATCGAGTTCAACCAGGCGCTCAACACTGTACAGATCAACTTTCAGCAGCCCGTGAAACCTTCCGAGACCGACGAGGTTAAGTCATCGACTTTCGGCGTGTCGTTGCCAGATGGAATCGAGAAGAATTCCGAGTGCAACATTAAGGTGATCAGCTACGAGAGCCCTTCCGGGTGCGAAACACCTGAGGTTGCTTACGAAGGGGGAGACGAGCACGAAGAGAGCTCCGTGCTGAACCGCGGCCTTTCTGATTTTGATCTTAAAGCTCGCGATACCAGTCCGGTCGAAGAGTTTCCGTTGGGGAACAGGGAATCGTCCAAGTCATTTGATGCCGGGAGCAAACACTTTGACGAAACAGCGGAGAAAGATGCTGATATGATGCAGAGCGGGCATGTAAGCGATCCCGGGATCAAGATTTCCGAGTTCTGGGCGTCTCCGAATCTGAAGCGCTCTTGCTCGAATCTGGAGACAAATGTTGTGATCAGGAAGATCGCAGATCAGTTGCCTCCTTCGAAGTGTCAGTCTTTCGAAAAATTGCAGGAATTAGCTGAAAAGATGAGAGACGACGTTATTCATGGAAGCCCTAGGTCTGTTATGTCCCATGGCAGCGCCGATAGAGTGATGCTCAAGAAACATTCTTCAAGCCAAATCCTTCCTTCTAGAAGTAGAAGGTTGTGGTGGAAACTGTTCCTCTGGAGCCACAGGAACTTGCATGCCCCGCAGACGGCTAAACAATCAACGGCTCAAATTGCTCATCTCTTGAACCAGCAAGGTGGGTACTGCTCGGACACCCTTGAACCAAACCGAGCTCCAGAGTTCGGAGAATCTCCCGAATCATTCACCAGGGAATCTCTGAACAAGGATGGCCCGGAGAACGAGAAAGAAGAGCGTAGCTGGGACAAGTTTCATACTGGACTTTCTGGCTTATGGCCCCAGAATCAATGGCTTGCTTTCCCAACCGAATCATCCACTTTTGCAAGAGTGGAAGAATGGGTCAGACATCTTGAGCCAAACCCGTCTCCTCAACTCAGCGGAGATGGAGAAAATGAAGAGGAAATTGTCTTCCCGCGCTCTCCTGAGAATTCTATGTCGCAGGAAATACTCCCGAGTCACATGGTCCGCCGATCGGATAGGAATCTCGCGGAAGACATGTTGCACGCCAATAGCATGATTCGGTCTCTCAATTCGTCCTCGACGGTGGCTCTCATTGCCGGTATCGGCTTGAAAGCGATTCCCTCAATTTCAAGCTTCGTCAGTCTCCGGTCTGTCAATCTCTCGAGCAACTTAATAGGTATAGACACACTCGAAATGAACTGACAACAACGTACGTGTATTATGGTCCTGTCAACTAGTTCTGAGTTCATGTGTGCTTTGGTTCTTTGTCTAGTTCACATAGCGCCGGGCTCACTTCCGAAAGGCCTTCACACACTCGACCTGTCAAGAAACAAGATCAGCACCATCGAAGGACTCAGAGAGCTGACCCGCTTGCGCGTGCTCGATCTCAGTTACAACCGCATATCTAGAATCGGGCACGGTAAAATCCACTAAACCCTTCTCAGATTAGTCTCACTAAACAAGCCGTCTCTCTCTTAACAACCAACCGAATTTCTGTATCAGGATTATCAAACTGTCAGTTGATAAAAGAGCTATATCTCGCGGGGAACAAAATCAGCGACGTGGAGGGGCTCCACAGGCTTCTGAAGCTGACGGTGCTGGACCTGAGCTTTAACAAGATAACAACAACGAAGGCGCTAGGGCAACTCGTGGCGAACTACAACTCGGTGCAGGCCATTAATCTGTTGGGGAATCCGATCCAGAGCAATGTGAGCGAAGAACAGCTTCGCAAGGCGATCTGTGGTCTGTTGCCGAAGCTGGTGTACCTGAACAAGCAGGCGGTGAAGCCTCAGAGGGCGAGGGAAGTGCTGACCGACAGCGTTGCCCGGGCAGCCCTCGCAAACAGCTCCCGGAGAAGGCCGGGCAGGAAGGTCAGCCACGGCGGGCCTGCCCACCGGAGCACCGCCGCCGCCGCCGGCCGACACAGGTCCAAGAGCAGAGCTCGTCACCAAACGCCGCTCGTGAAACCACTTGCTGATGTGGCCTCTTCATCCCGGTAGATGTCGAATCTCTCCGGTGGGTATTTTTCATTTACTTTTTTTTGTTTTATTTTTGTTTTTGTTTTGTTCTTGATTGAATTGTCTGTTGTGTTGAGGTTTGAAAGTTCTTTTGTAATATTACCCCCCCTGAAATTTCTTTATTTGCTTCACGGTGATCAGGTCCAATGACCGGTTTATTTCCTATAATTGTTGCTTGAAAGACATGTATTATTACACCCTTTGTATTTATTGCCACAAGTGGTACGGGCGTATACATAAAAATGTTTAAAAAAAAAATATTATGCTTTGGAATTCCAGATGGGAAAAATATATGGTAGACTGAGTCTTGACTGGTCAGGCAACACGAAAGAGCATAAAATAAGATTATATGTTGTGCGTTCTAGACAGAGATCGCGTGGTAGATGTAGTCAGGGAATTAGATTAAGCACAGCGACCGATTCGGCATCTATCACATCCCTCCAATAATTCAGAGCGCATCAATTCCAAGTGGATCGAAAATCTGCTATATGAAAGATACAACACGGCATCATAAATACCGGATTGAAACAAAAATAAATAAATAAATAATTAAGAAATAGAGCCCCTTTCTCATCACCATGTGACAATGTCTGTCTAGCTGTAGGAAATCCAGCATAAAAACATAACACTAACCAGCCAATATTCAAAATCATTTTCTTAAAAAGGACTCCAAAATCTTTTAAGTATGAGCATGAGGCCCTCAGCGTGAGCCACCTACTATTTGCGGATGATAGTGTCCTCTTTTATTTAAGTAAATGAGTCTCCACTCTTACTTGCAGACGTTGGGTGAATTTGAATAAATCATTGGTGTTCCTCTCCCTGAGCTTAAAGAATAAGTAAGACGTACTAATGATTGGTGGAGATTCTTGGCGTTGAACATAGTCACTAATCAGTGCATGATCCTTTGTGGGTTGGAACAAGATCCATACGTTCAGCTCCATAAAAGAAAGTCCGGCGGAAACTTCTAGTGTGGCGAGCTAAGCTCTTCTCGTCATGTAGAGGCAAAGAGATCCTTTTTTCAAGACTATCGTTTCCATTCCAAGCTTTGGTGGCCCGACTCTGGCGGGGAAGAAAAGATCACAAGCAAGTCCATTGGAGGCGGTGAGACGAGCCCGGCAAAACCTAGGTGGAATGGGGTCTTATTTACAATGACATTAAAGGCATTCAGTCAAAGTTTGTTCACAAAGCAAGCTTGGTGGATCATCCATGATTGCTTGATGGCCCGAGTGGATCAAAATTGCATAGCGAGAGAAACACAAGTGTCATGTACTCATCAAGATCAGGTTCGCGTAGCGACGAGAAATGGTGGAAGTTACTTTGGAGGTTGAAGATTCTGCCAAAGATCGGCGGATGAGAACTTGAAGAGACGAGAGTCTAGTGCCTCCCCTTGCCAATTTTAAGGATATCTCCCAGAGTCACCTTACAAGTTCTTTGGGAATGTCTCTTTCCTCGCGCAGTGGTACGACCGATGTATGGTCATCATGTTCTCTGAGGTATTTCTCACGGTTCTGAATTCCCTCCCGATTGGTGATATGAAAGTACAAGAAAAGAAAAGCGCAAAACTTGGCGATATACGAACTGTACCTAAAACTACACTTCTACTTCCGGACATCAAGGATTTAGTAAACAAGGTTTCAAGTAAAAGTACAACAACGAGACATACCCAAAAACAAAAACAACCCCGAATCAACCAGTCGCTGCACTTCCTTCCGTATCCTTGGTCCAAGCAAGCTCGAAGACCTTCTCATTGAAAACCAACTGCGGATCTTTCTCGATCAAATCCCCGTTCTCGTCGTACGCGTCCTTCAAAAACACTGCCCAGTTCATCTCCGTCCCAGCGAGGTAGAACGTCCGCGACTGTTTCCTCAGCATCCGATACGTGTTCTTGGTGAGACTCAGCTCGTCCCTGAACTCCACAACGTGGTGGATCGAAGCTCTCTTCTCCAGCGTCAAGCTCAGAAGCTCGTGCAAAACCCCGACCCTGTACTTCTCCGCCTCGAGACTCCACACCTCGAGCTTCGACCCGTCTGAGTAAGGCGACACGAGCGGAAGAGTGGTCGCGCCCTCGTCGAGCCCCAAGTGTTCCTCGTGCTTCACTCCGAACCTGAACGCCTTTCTCACCTTGGCCTCGTCGGTCATGAATTCCCTCTCCAGAGCGCTCACGGCCAAGCTCGCGTCCCAGGTGGCGAGCTCCAGAACATGACGCCGATCATCATCCACTGCGACTCGGAAGAACTCCGGATACTTCAGAACGCGATCCCGAAAGTCGACGGGGATTCCGAACAGAGACCGGCAATGGTGGAGCTTGCTCAGCGCGATCCGGTGGCCGGCGGACATCATCAGAAGCTTCCGGACGCGGTTCACCCGGTCGAGCTCGAGCGCGTCCGCGAGTCGGCTCTCTTCTTCGAGGAGGTCTTCCATGGCGTCGGTGAAGCCGATCCAGAGCTTGCCGTCGGAGTGGCGGTAGGTCTGGTAAACGAGCGGGTGGTGCTCGAGGAATCGGGAGATTTTGCGGCCGCGAGGGAAGCCGAGCTCGCGGTGGAGACTCCCGGCGGTGTCGAGGCGGAGAACGCGTTCCGGCTCGGCGGCGATGTAATTTTTGGATCGGATGAGGAATCGGAGAGCGTTGTCGCGGTCGAGGATTCGCTCGAGAGACGGAATCTGGTTGGGCTTTGTCTGAACTTTCTTCGTCCTCGCGCTTTCCTTCTTCTTCCTCTTCCTCCGAAACCTTTTCGGGAGTTTCTTGTTCAGAAGCGAGGTCGAAAATGGCGACGATGCGGCGATGGGGGTTAGGGTTTGGGATAACGGCCTGGTTTTGGAGGAGAAGAAGAAGAAGAGTCGCCAGATCATTGTGGCTTATTGAGAATAGGGTGAAGAGAGTGAGAGCTCCGATTCTTCTAACTATACTTCCGCGCCAAAAGAAAGACAAAAACACAGACACAGTGCGTCGTTTTCTATATTCTGAGTAGCGTTGTTATCGTCGTCGTCGTCGCTATACTTCGTTTCATTATGTTTTGTTCCTGATTAATGAAAAAAAAAATAAAAAAATAAAAAAAAAATCCGACCTGCCGGAATCGAACCAGCGACCTAAAGATTTCTGAGGGTGATACCCACTACAGTCTTCCGCTCTACCAACTGAGCTAAGGTCGGTTGTTGGTAATTCTCTAGAATAATTATTATATATAGATAAAACAAATTAGAGCAAAGAAGAAGGTTTTTTTTTTTTTTTTTTTTTACCATAATCTTTATATTTTTCAATCTAACATTACTGTTATATATAATTGGTTATTTAAACCAAAAAAAAAAAGAAAAGGAAAGTTTAGTTTTGTGATTCCCTAATTTCTGGTAAAGACTCGCATGCATTTCTTTACCACAAATACTCACGCTAAGCCCTTTTTATCTGTAAGTGATTAACGACGCCAAAAACTTATGACAGTATTTTTTTTCCATCAATTTATCGAGGGCTATTGGTGTAAACAATCATTATTGTGGGAATTTGTTATCTATAGATATTATTGAGAGGCTAGATCTGAATAATAAATAATCGAGAGTTTCAAGTGTCAAATACCCTAAAATAAGATATATGGTGATAACGCATTAGTGCATATTTTTTCTACACATATTTCATAGTTATTTGAAGGGTGATGTAGCTAAATAGCCAATTTAAAGTTATAGATTTGTAAAATAGCCAATTTATCTTAATTTAGTGAAATAACCAAAATGTGCAGCAATCTAGTTTAAAAAAAAAAATTGACCCCAAGATTAAGTTTTTTGAAATTGATAAATTATTTATAATAATCGTAAAAAAAATTTAATCTTGACTGTCAAAAAAATTTTGAAAACTTAAATTGACTATTTTGTTGAAAAGTTGAAACTTTGATTATTTTACTCATCAATAAGTTTCAAATGGCTATTTTATACGATTTTTTCTTATTTTAAATATTAATATTAATATTAATTTTACCGATCATAATTTACCAAGATCAGGTAGTGAAGGGTATATTGATAATCAGTCTATTAATAATATCATTAAAAATAATATTTACTAATATTTAAATAATATATTCTTGACTCATGCTCTACTCAACAACATCAAAATAAAACATGTTTAATGAGCATATTTAACCAAGCGAGATTCTATATTCTTTTAGTTTTGGCCTTGCAGGATATCATCTCTCTCTCTCCGAATATACACTTTAAATTCTCGAGACAAATCCAAGTCAGGCAAACAGAGAATATCAAAGTTCAACAGAACATCAGAATGCAAGATATATCTTAACATGCAAGTATAAATAAAATAAATAAATTACCCCCTCCATATACTCAAATGAAATGCCAAGCATTTTTATACACTGCAAACAAACAGAACCCTAAAAAGATTCTTATTCTTCTGTAATCATGTTCACAATCTTAAATTTATGTGATGGTATAGGTATAAACGACACAACTTTTTAGAAACTATCCTATGCTTCTCAACTGGTCTGAGAGCCTCATAATCGCATAATTACAAGTTCGTCCCTACGAACGCCTTACGGCTCCATAGGAGTTGTGGTCGGTCGGTCGTACTCCGGTCTCTGTTCTCTGTTTCTTCTTCTGTTCAAAATTTTCGATACCCTCCTTTGTTTTGGCGGAGCTTTTTTTATGATGAAAAATTTCAGTAAAATGAATATGAATGCTGTGGACTAAACTTCTCAGACTAACTTTGGAAACTTGAAAGAAAGAAAGAAAGAAAAAAACTAGCTTGCTTGTCTCTTGAAGAAAGGCTTCTGACAGATAAGAAGCCTCTCGTCGCTGTTACTTTCCATTTCGATGACTCGGGCGTCCCATTTCATCTGCGCTGTCAGAGTTCTTGCCGATTCAATGAGAGGAGCTCTGTCTCGGATTATAACCCAGCCCTGAAAAAAAAAACATTTGTTAGTATCGGATGAATATACACTCGATGTAATTGAATTGGATTAATATCATGAATAAGAATATCTGACAAATTGATTCATCGTCCAGAATTGAATAGCATAAACACGGAAAGATCTTTTATCCATATCATACTGAATTCCAACTGAATTCTAACGTAAATTCCTGATAAAATAAAAAACACCTTTAACTTTATTCTATGTGTTGGGATCATAGAATTGGGGGAGATTATATAATTAACTGTAACCTAAAAAGTTGAAATTAGACTAATTTGAAGACGCTACTACTTTATTAGTCTATTAAGTAGAAGCGAAAAGTGAACTATGAGGGACTGATGAAATTAAGTTCCACGATCATGACCATTATCGCCAATCATAAGAAAGTAAAAAAAATCAAAATCAAAAGCTTGATGAGCAGCGATGAAATACGAAAAAGTGGGTTTTTCTTAAATTCGTTACCTCTGGACGAAGTAAGCGGTCAATCTCGGTGAAAAGATCAAGCATTGTACACCTGTGCTGCTGATTCGCTTCAAGAGAAAGAAGTCCTTCGGCGTGAACCAGATCATAAGTTCTTGGATAAGTCGGAAACGCTTCGCACCTAAAGAGTCCACCAATGATTTTGTCAACAAACCAGCAATGAACCGGACAGCTTTTCCAGACCGGAATCCGAATCAAGCTCTATAGAAGAATTTTCCAGTTTGGGACAACTAACATAACAAAGAAAGAGGTTAACATACCAGTCGTGCATAACACCGACCAAACCCCGGTCAAGGATCATGGGAAGATGGTTCAGCCCGTTCGTTGGGACGACATTCATGACCCAAACAGACTTCCCGGCTTCGAGTAGTGCAGCGTTGAAACCACCGAAATGGGCGTTCATGTCCAAAACATTTCTAACCATGTTATAGGGCGGCGATGGATCTTCGTCGCCAGGTCTCTTCGGATGATCCGAGAATATCAAAGGGGACAGGAGCGACCAATAATTTCCGACTGCCATTTTCCAATTTTCGGAGTCCTCGGTGAATTCTTCTGCCTGCAAACCTGGGTAATGTTTCACGAGTTAATTAGTACACGAGTGCAGCTCCGGTCGAAATAGACCACAATATGTAAAGACGGTTATAATGTAATTTACCATATACTTCTAGATCATTTGCATTCATGTGAGATCGAGCGGGCCATGCGCTTCTCTCTTCGATAGAAATCCATCTGCGGCTTTGTGTTCCAGCGAGGCAGGCTTGAAGAGGTCGATAATAAGGAGATTCAACATCGTGACCTTTACTGCATAGAGATGGGCCAGCACCGGGTTTCCTGAAGAAAGAATTAAATTCACCGAATCAGGAACAACTTCATATATATGCAAAAAAAAAAAATTAAAACGGAAACCGTAAATTGGGCCGGATCACCGGTTTTTTAAACCGCTGGTCCGGTCAAAACGGTTTTTCTCTAATCATGTCCCATGCAGTTTTTTTAAACTGGTCTCAATTGGTATAATCCTGTTTCATATATAGAAACTGCTGTTCAGACCGGAACGGTTCAAAAATTTATTTGTTTATTTTATTGTGTTGTTTTCACTTTAGGGCATTTAAAATTGATAGTTTGGTTTGAAGATATCAAGTTTAAGCAGAAACTGGGTAAATTGTTAGCATGTTTAAGTTATGGACTTGGGATAAAACATGTTTATTATGATTATAGGCATGTGAAACGTGATTTACGAAACAAGTATGGGTAAAATAAAATAAAATAAAATAAAATAACAACGCAAATTACCTGGCAGTGTAGCACTTCTTTATGGTCGTCTTCTTCCACACAACGGTTTCGTCTTGTTGGGACAACAACTCCCAGCAAATATTTTCGGTAAACTCCTTCACGAAATTCCACCGCTTCTGATTCTCTTTGTTACGGAGGTACGTCTGAGCATTCGTAAGCGGAGATGTCCACACAAAATATCCACCAGGCTTTAGAACCCTATCCGCTTCAACCAGCATGATACCATCTGTACCCACATAAACAAAAAACAGAACAAAATCGAGCCTGATCAATTTTGAGCGCATTCTAGTGGAAAAGATGATAAGCGACTAGTTTTTAATAATAGAGCACCTTTTTTATCCCAATCGACTCCACATCTTGCGCAGTGCAACATGTCGAAGGAGAGAGAAGGATATGGCAACTGCTTCGAAGCGAAAGACCCGATCATCGCAGGAAGGCCTCTTTCAAGAGTTAGCTGGACTTGACTACCCGAAGCCTCGTAATTCGCGAGGCACATTGTTAAGAGCTGTTTGGAAAAGAGATGTGCTCCAAAGCTACCATAACCACAATCCAAATCTAAGATGGTTCTTACCTGCAAAATTCAATTATATATAAATAAATAAAAGATGGTTTAGTGAAAGAAAAAAAAGAGAGCTCATGAGTACAATCACATTCCACTTACACCGGACCGAATCAAGCCAGCTTCGCTTCTCAGATTCATCATTTCGGCAATTTGATGCGCATAGTCTTCGATACTGTCGTACATCGGCGAGGCTGAACGGAAAGAAATCTGCTCTTCTTCCACCATCATCATCCTGAACATCCGCGCGATCATCGAGGAAATGATTATTAGAGCAAACGAATCGAACGCGTCATTGGAACAGACACGTAGACAAAAGTGCATATCCGTACCTCTTGGTCAAGCTTCCCGAAGAAAGGACCTCCTGGGCCGTAATCTTCACATTAGCCAACCAGATCACGTCTTTCCCCGTGGGCCACCGCAGAGGAATCTTGTAATTCGGAGGAGGAAGGACCAAGCAATTTTGCTTCGTCCCGTACGTGCAATGCCGTTCGTACGCGACCCCGTCGAGATTCTCAGATACATTGTAGCACGGGACGCGATTTTCAGACTCCTGAGGACAGAATTCCACGTCTTTTAACCTCGATGAGCCCAGAGAGAGCTCGCCGATGTCCCACAGATCAGAAACGAGCTGTTCTTGGAGTCGCCTATACCCATGAAATATGTGACCTCTCGAGGAAGCCGAGATGGATATCGTCCACCAAAAGGACCCGGTGAGAGCGAGAATTATAATCAAAGCCAAACCCAATTTCAGAAGCAGCATTGTCAGTCTGTGCCGGTTCCGAGGAGGGTTGGAGATGAGTGGGTCGGCTGAGAAGCCGTTTTCGCTGATCCCGTATTTGGAGGGAGAGCTATTGCTGTTTTCGGGGAAGAGTACTCGAATCGGAAGCCTCATCGAGAAGGAGCTCTGGTCGGAAGAAGCTCTTCTTTCCAAATCTTCTTTATCCGTCTTGTCTTTCATTTGGGAGTCGCTGAAATCGTTGCTTCCACCGGAGACTCGAACGCCGCCGGATATTCCTCGATGCAGAGGCCTGGACATTCTTTAACCCGAACACGAACACTCCACGATGAAACTGGTACCAAGGCAGATTGAAATAAGAAGACAGAAAAAAAAAAGGACAGAATAGTCGAACGAAAACAAAAGGTAAAAGTGAAACACGCTAGAATCTTACCCCACTTCGCAGAAATAAAATAAAATAAAAATCCAAATGGGAAAAAGATTAGAAGACTTAATACGTACCCATCAACGTTTATGGTCCCAATAACAAGTGTGAGAAAAAGAAAAAGGAAATCAAGATACCCAGAAACGCTCATAGACACGCATTGTCACTCGGCTCAAGCAATTTCAGACAAGCTCAAGGCTGAACCCAGAACAGGCAGTCTTATTGAAAGAAGAAGAAGAACAAAATAAAGCAAACATCGTTTTCTCTCCCCAGTTCTAAATAGTAGATCCACAAACTAAGCATTGATTGGGCGAATTAAGGAAACAAGCCAGTCAAAAAAGAGGGGAATCATTAAACTTTCGCTCTAATATTTTAGTAAAAGAGAAAAGAAAAGAAGACAGTGTCCATAAAGGGACGTTTAAAGATGAATTGGTATATTGAGGAAAATAAAGCTAAAGCCAGAGTAAAGCAGATAGCTTTCCAGATAGAATAAACAGTCAGATCACTTTCACCGAGTATAACAACAACAAAATTCTAATGTTCTTTTGTGATTTTTTTTCATTTTACTCTCGAAATTCATTTCCGTTTCAGTGTCTCGAGTTAGATCAAATCAAATTACAGCACGAAACCAGCCATAGAAGCAAAACACTACCTTCCGAGGGGCACAGAAGTACTAAATAGAAGATGAAGATGAACAATGAAGTTCGTTATCTGAAGAAAATCAGCGTGAATTCATCAAATCGTTTTGCCTCTTCGGCTTTGTGCTATATTTGTCTTCTTTTTGCTCCGATGTCTTCACGCTGTTGTTCTTCTTTAGCTGCTTAGTGGAAAGAGAGAGAGAGAGAGAGAGAGAGAGAGAGAGCTAAGAGATTTTGTACCGATCCAATCACGACAGTGCTCGTGAAATCTGAAAACTATCTATTGTATATATGATAATGAGATACACAGCTATTTAAATAAAACAATAAAAAGGAAACAAATATATTTATTTATTTAATAAAATAGAAATGAAAGGCAATAAATGAAAGATAATAATTAATAAACAATGTGATTAAAACTTTCGCATAGACTTCAAACCCAACTGTAATTCCTTCCTTCCTCCGTCTGTTTGATTTGTTTATTTTAATATTTGTATCGATGTCAAATTAAATCCACTCAGAAAAATCCAAATCCAAATCTAATCAGATATGTAAGAGGAGAGAGAGAGAGAAGTGAACGCGGTAACACAGTTCCATCGAACAAAGTAGAGACTATTTTGAGTGCTCTCTGATTCTTAATACAGAAATTAAGGACCTCTTTTTGGGATCAACCCCACTTAATTTTTTTAATTAAACTAATGAAGTCCTTAAGTGATTACTCAACTTCAAAATAAATAAACATAATTAAAAACTTGTATCTGACCTTTGGTAGATCTGAATTTTGAGAGTCTGTTTGTTCGCCCAAATTAATTTATTAGATTGTTGTTTATTAATTCGCATTTTTACTTCCTTTAAAAAAAATAACTGTTTGAGGTATTGCATAAATAAATGTTACTAATCAAAGCATACATAAATAATACATGTTCGTGAGAAATTAATAAAAAGGTGGAGGATTTATTGAGGTTTTATTTTCTGTCTCGCTTCTTTTTTCTTCTTTTATTTTTTTTTTAACTCTTAGACGTATTGCATAGATTTAATGTTGAATACATTTTGATGTTGGTAAGAAATAAATCAAAAGTAAAGGTTTTATTGGATGTCTAGCGAATGAACTCAAATATAGAGCACGCCGATTCTAGATCTGGTTTCTTCATTGATAGTCATTATTAGGGGGTTTATAATTTTTTTGGCAATTTGTACTATAAATCTCAAGCTGCATTTAAAAGGAAACGCATTGCCACCTCACACTATGATTATAAGAAAAAGGCAAAAAAAAAAAAAAAAAAAAAACTGTTTAATTATGATGTGGAAACGAGATGTCATTTTTTTCTTTCTAAAGTTGAGATTGTTTTTAAGACTTGAGACTGTTACATTAACAT
This sequence comes from Urtica dioica subsp. dioica, assembly GCF_054948205.1. Lineage (NCBI taxonomy): Eukaryota > Viridiplantae > Streptophyta > Magnoliopsida > Rosales > Urticaceae > Urtica > Urtica dioica. The sequence continues at coordinate 39,547,406 of NC_142762.1, forward strand.
TTTGTGCCCTTGTCTTTTGATGGCTGTTTTAATATTTTTCAAATAGAAATTATCATTATTAAATATAATCTATATTAATTTAAAAAAATATATATTGAAAAACTTGATTTAATATTATTTAAATTAATTATTTATATCAAAATACCTAAAATATACATTATGGCAAGTCATTTGGTTTTTTCGTGTGAATTTCACTCTAAATTTTACCGGAATAAGAGAGTTGAGAGATACTAAATTTTATAAATTTAGAGATCACTCGTGCTAAATAAATTATAATTATTTTTTAATAACCCACAAAATTTATGAAACAAAAGTTAACAAAAAAAACCTTAATTATTCTTATAATTTTTTTTAATGTATAATTTCTTTTTTTATTGCTCAAAACTTTATTTATTCGTTTGTTTTTAATTTTGCAACATGGTCATTTTTTTGTTTTTTTTTGCTTCAACCATCTCTCACAAGTCACAACCGTCCAAATTGCTACAAGCTAACTACTTACCTTTTTCACTATTGATCCTCTCTGTTGAGAGATTCTGCTATAAAGTGTGTTTACATTGTAATAAAATAGTAGCGACGAATATACAATTGCAAATTATATTGTAATTAAAAAAATGTGAGAATCATACGTTGGGCCTTAAGGGCATTATTGTAATATTGGCAACAAGAAAAAAAAAACTTATTTTAATAATAAATAAAAACCTTATTACTTAATTGTATTGGTCTCTACTCTCTACTCTTTTAGTCTCTTCACTGAATTCATTCACTTACTCGCTAAATAAAAAAATTGGAATAAAAGAAAAGGCGTTAAAACAATGATTTGAGCTTTCATTTAATAACATGCGTAGTAGTATGGGAAATACTTTAATGCGGAGAGAAGGAGGTCACGTAATCACATGCAACGAAAAAAAGAGAATTAATTTTTTTTTTTTTTTGTTATTGTTAGAAATCCGAATAGGTGGGACCCACTTCAGTAACGCGTTTCATTGTCGGTGGATAAAAGAGATGACGTGTCAATGGGTGTTGATCGGTGAGGCTTGTTTGCGTGTCGCAGGGAATCATATTCATACCGCGCTTTTGCTTTCAGTCGTAGCGAGTCGACTCGTTCGTTTCCGTGGTGGCGGTGGCCGTGGCTGTAACGCGCAATTAAATAAAATAAAATAAAAAATTTAAATCGAAGAGAAAATAAAATGCGAAACCGATCCTTAATTTAAAAGAAAAAATAAAAAACAACACCGTCACGGGTCTCTATTGTTTGTTACTGTTAGTCTCGTTTCTATTTTTATATTCCTGTGGTAGTAAATTATCCGCTGGTTCTGACGTGGCGTTTATTTCATATTCATATTTTTAAATAAGATTTTTGTCGTCAGCTGTTAATAAAGACCTCCTAGTTAGAGATTAGGATGCTCTAAAAAAAATTGAGAAAATGGGCCACCCCTTACCTAGAATATTGACCCTTTTTTGGCCCACCAAAGTGATAACGAGATTAGGTTGTTTTGGTGTTTTTTGAATGAGATTCAATAAATTTGGATACATTTTTTTTTAAATATTAGATACATATTTACTTTTCCTCTTTATAAATTCTGAAATAATGCATTTAATTTAGTTCTTCTTCTTTTTTTTTTTAATAAATGTTGTACTAATGTGAATAATTTGACGAGACTATTATTTTGACATCGACGAAGATCTATTTTTAGTATGTAGTATATTTTTTAAATTAATTGTGTTTGATAAGAAAATTAACTACATGCGAATTTAAAACACAAATAAACTAGATACTTATTTTTAAAAATTAAATTCTTTGGAATGACGTTGCTTCAATGAAATATTTTGTAGGTTTATTATTTTATCAATTCAAATAATTTTGTCACGAGATATGCTTTCGATTCTTGAATATACTCGTAGTTCATCTTCAACAGTTCTATAAAACTTTTATAGTAAATTAAAATTACAAGACTAGTGAATTTAATTTACCACTTGGATAGAGCTTTGTTGTTGTTTCCTTTATTTATTATTTTTTGTGACTGTATTTTAAACAAACTAATTTTTTGGAGGTTTATTATATTTAATTTTTTTTCTATATCATGGTGTTGCCTTGTGGTTCTCGTAGTTCATCCGAGGATTTACTAGATCTTATAAGTAAATTAAATTGCTAACACAGTAAATTTAATTCATCTTATAAGAGTAATTAGGTTCGGTATGTCTTTTTTTTTTTTAAATGATATTGAATAGGCTAGTTTTTGAAATAAGATAAGTTAATTGAGCTACTTAGCTACCCTCCCTTTTATTAGGTGAATAGTCGCATGGATCAATATATTCATGGAATTTTGGTCTTTAAACTATATTATTTGAAATGAAATAGTGTCAAATTTATTGATTTCGTGTTATTTTCGCCTTTTACGAAAAAAAAAAAATATGTTTATATTTTAGATAAGTATCATTAAAAATTGTTTAGCTTTTTAGTTTCTTATTTGAGTGTTGTTAAGGTCAAAAATAATTTAATCAATTAATTGATAAAATTAACAAGTAAACAAAGTTTTTAGATAAGTGTTGAATGATTTAGGTGTTCAAATTTCATTTGAAAATATTTTTTTTCCTCCAACAAGGACAAATTGCAAAGCTATATAGCTATGACTATCTGTAATTAAAATTATAACTTAATTATTTAAATATTAAGGATAAAGTCTAACTCATGTATATATCACAGATTATGGCGCATCTAACTTATCTTAATTTGAGTTATTTTTTAAATTATTACATAACTAGTTATGCTAGAATTGTAACGTAGCTGGTTTAATGTAGCCATAGGTATACCTAGCAGTCCCTAAAATCAATAAGTTATAGATGACTATTTACTAAAAGAAAAATAGGTTCAGGACCAAAATATCATACATATATATACAATCATCAACGATTATTTGAGCTAAAACTATCATTTGTTTAACTTGGCGTTGTGGTCTTTTATATCACGTTTTTAAAGTCAGCGATTATATGACAATTTGATCAGGCTTATATGCAAAAATTTACTATGGAACCTTATATAACTTATAAAGAGGTGTCCAACTCAAGTAATATACAAACGCTAGCTAGGTTAATGAATTAATTACTAAGCTCATTCTCATCCATGAACAGGAGCAAAACCATGTTTTTCTTAATTAAGTGGCTATCTATGCATACTATTACTATGCTGTGCGTGGTAAGATTATTTTATATTTTAATAAATAATTAACGTTGGGCTGTAGAAGGACGTGGAAAGTAATAATAGCGCGTATATATAATTTTAGGTGAAGAATTATATTCCAGCTTTCTCGTGAAATATATATGCCACTTTCTTAAGTTGACATGGATGTTTTATGTTCATATATATACACGGGTAATAATATATAAAGTAGGGTTACTTTGTGAGTACATATGTTATAATATGGGAATAACATGTAACATCACATGAATAATGCTGAGATAGACGTTTAAGGCTTTAAGCTACCTACTGATTGCAAAAGCAAGTTTCTTTCTTCTATTTTCTTTTGGCACTTGGCCAACAAATAGGGGGTGATAATATAAAGAAAATGTGAGGAGTTGTCAACATTAATTTCTTTTTCTTTTTAATTAAAGAAGAGAGAAAAAGTGTTTCCTCAAATTACAATTTTTCTAAAACGAAATACTAATAGCCGACGCCCAAAGGGAACGACGTAGAAAATCTAATTTTTGGTATTTAACTCAAAAAGTTTTTGTTTTCTATTTTTTAATTTTTGTAGTTGTATTGAAAAATTATTTTGCAGTTGTTTTCAAAAAGCTGTTTAATACAGTTTTCATTTTTGTTTTTGAGAAATTGAAAAAATTGAAAAAAGTGTTTGGTACAGTTTTCATTTTTGTTTTTGAAAAAATGAAAAGAGAAGATGAGGAGAAAGATGAGAGAAGAGAATAAATTTTTTTTTTCTTCCAAAAACACATTTTATTTGTTTTCAGTTTTCTTTACTATTTTACAAAACAACTTCAAAAAATTTTTAAAAAAATTTTCAAAAATTTTACCAAACACAATTTTCACTTTTTGTTTCCTATTTTTTTTAACTCAAAAACTCAAAAACACTTTTTGAGTTGATTACCAAACACACCCTAAGTTTTCAGCTCCATTGTCTCCCACTGATTAATGAGACCTCAAATTCTCGTTTATGCAAGTTCGTCTTCGTCGTGCGAATCAGGGCCGGTCGACCATTTTTTTTATTGGAAGTTTTTCTTTTTTTTTCTCTGTCTTTTATTTGTTTATACTTCAATATTTCCTATGAAGATCCTTTTTTTTTCTTTTTTTTTACAACACTACTACAAATACAGTCTTTCGGTGCGGATGACTTTTGGGTGCGACTTTTCGCACCTAAAAGTCGCATCAAAAAAGACTTTCGGGTGCGAAAAGTCGCATCCAAAAGACATTGAAGCAACTAAAAAATTTCGCTGATTTTTTTTAATTTGGGTGCGAAAAGTTGCACCCAAAAGTTCATTAATACCTTTGGGTGCGACTAAGTCGCACCCAAAAGTAAAAAAAAATTTGAGCCGACGAAGTTATTCGGAACCCGTTGCTGCTCGAGCACTGGATCGGGACGATTTCGACCCCGGTCCTCCACCAGCAAGCTCTGACCCCACCGCTTCACTAGAACGACCCAGAGAACGAGAGCCAGGCCTCTCAGTAATATTATCTTGGTTGTAATTTCATACCTTGTTGATCTGTTATTGATAGAGTATTGAGAGTCAAGATTCTTATTTGACAAGTATTTGGTTCCAAGTATTGATTTGAGGTCGCGAGTTTTTTTTTCTTCCTTGTTCGGTATTCTGTCTACATTTACATTGCCTTTGTTTATGCAAATCTGAAAGTTTCTGGAGCAAAAGGTTGGTTGCTTCATTTGCCTACAAGAAAATCTAGTGTACTGATAATATTGAGGAACAAACAATCAGGCTATAATTTTTTGTTTCGGCACGAATTCTTGAGGTTTCAAGACTCCGGACAGCTACAGAACCAGGGCCTAATTGTCGCCATTTTTATTTTATTTTTGGTGACTATTTGAGTGCGATTTTGGGTGCGAAAATTCGCACCTAAATGTCGCACCTAAGACTTTTAGGTGCGGACTTTCGGGTGCGGAAAAGTCGCACCCAAAGATATCATTGGGTGCGAAAATTGACTTTCGGGTGCGAAAAAAGTCGCACCTGTTGCTATTTTTTGTACTAGTTATCATGTGATTCTTTACATATGAATTTCAGATTAGAGAAATATATATATATATATATATATATATATATATATATATATATATATATATATATATATATATATATATATTACCGTTGCAATTGTGATTCACTTTTCATATTATTTTTTAAGGAGTTCGACATTTTCATTTGGCCATTCATTGTAATTTAAGCCATTTTAACTTTTGTCAATATATTATGTCGAGGAGCTTTTTTTTATTATTATCAAAAACATCATTTTTTTTTCTAAAATCATGACACCGAAAAAACCAAACAAAATAAAAAACTTGTTAAACCAAAGATATATGAAGGCATTACGGGAATAGTGTTTTTAAACTGAAATTTTTTAATCTTATCAAATGCCATCGATACAAGTTTTCCAGACTATAGACAATTAGTTTTTAATTGTTTATAAATTTTTTATATTTTACAATTTCATTCAGCTTTTATACTAAAGATTATTTACATTTTAATCTTAAATATTGGTATTTTTGTGAAATTTTTGAAACCCTTGCGGTAAAATAAATTATGATCCATGAATACATAAATGAACATAATTAATTGGCCTATATAATATAATGAATTGTCTAAATGAAATTATATATATGTATTGTTTCCAAAAATAAAATTATATATATGCGTGTTCATATTCCTTATGCGTACTCATATTCCTTTCTTTTTTTTTGTTGTTGTTGACTGTGGACTTTCTATTTCTGAAAAAATTGACTGAATTTTATAGAATTTACTTACTAATTAATATGTATGAGGTAGTTAGTTTGATCTAGTGGTAATCTTAGACATACTTCAACGTAGAGATCCTTAATACTTTTGTACGAAGCATTTGTATTATTATAATATATCATATAATCTTTATCAATAATGCCAATTCTAAAAAAAAAAATAAAAAAAAAGTGTTACATCGTTATTATTTTCACAGAGTACGCACGGACATGTTCATATACATACGTCTTCCGGTTTATAATATTTTGTACTCGTGGACCTTTTTTCCCATAGTTCTTATATGGATATGGATTTGGTTTCTGGTGGCAATAGTGGACAAACCACAACGAAATGTGTGCGTGAAAGGACCATCGATGTATCTGATAATAATAATAATAACTGAAACCAACCCCACTTATTCTTACGGTAAAGTTATTTCAGCCACAAAAATGTGTTTATATATATTCACATTATTGTTGTTCATTATTTCTACCCTACAAAGTGTTGGAACTACTTAATATAAATCCAATTTGCTTGATGAGCAGTCCCTAGAATTAACCAACATCAAAAGCTGTCACCCAGGTCCTGCCACTAAATAATTATTCTCTTCTATGTTCATTAGTTATTTATGCTGCTATTTATGGGCCATAATATACATGTCATATATATATATATATTAAAAGGATAATTCCAAAAATATGATCATTTAAAAAGTTTTTTTTATCAAAATTTAATAAATATTTTTTAATATAAATATTATGACTAAATTTTTCAAAAAATACCGATTTATTATTAATAAACACAGTTATTTATTGACAAAATAGTCAATATATGATCATAATTTTGGAATAAAAAGTATTTATTAGATTTTGATCAAAATTTCTAAATAATCATATTTCGGAATAATCTCAAATACAAATGGATTGCACAGATAATGTAGAAATTGATTTCATGTGTATATATATATATATATATATATATATATATATATATATATATATATATATGCTTTAGGTATAAACGATATAAGGATTGATTACCTTCTTTGCTGTATAATTTAACCTAATTGAAACCAAAATATGAAGTAAATATGCGCAAACATGATCATATGGGTCTACGTACAAGTCCAATGTCTTTACTGCTTTGACTCCACTAAATATATCTTTTTTTCTCGAAAATATAAAGGAAATTATCACTAATTTCAATAAACAAAAAATCAGCGGAGAAGGTTAATAAACATATAACAAGGTAGGTAATAATTCCACTATTTTGGCATTTTATTATTTATGTGAAATTGAGTCACGAGACATTTCATGTGAGGTGGGTAGATTAAGCCATCTAGCAGTGCGTTGATCACTAATTTGATTTTTGACTTTTTTGACAACAATATGCTGAATCCAATTCTGATTCATAATTCCCCACACCTTTCTAATTCATGTTATTATTATTAAAACCTGTACCTAATGTGCATAATATGAGACTAAACTAATATTTTTATATACGGATATAAGAGACAAACTGAATTGATCACATGTAGGACCATTCACACCCCAAACATCCAAAACAATTGAATATTTATTCATATATACTCAATACCATGCTCCAAAACTATAGTTTATTTTTCTCGTATACATATATATATATGGATTAATTCCGTTTTTACCCCCTGGACTCGTACCTCGATTTCATTTCACTCCCTGGACTCGGGATTGTTGCAGAACTAATCTCAGAACTTAAACACGTGTTACAACTTACCACTTCCGTCAATATTTGGACGTTAAGTTTAACTTTTTGATGACGTGGCAATATTTAATACTATTTTCTATTATTTTAAATACTTTTAATATTCAAACAGATTAAATAATTAAATATTTTTTTATTATCTCTCCTCTCTCTCTCTCTCTCTCTCTCTCTTTCTTTTCTTCTTCTATCTTCTTCTTCCTCTCCTGGTTCTCCCCACGCGCACACCTGTGGTTCGACCCCGGATCTACTGAAAAAAGTAGACCCTCCCTCTCTGGTTCGAGAAAACTGCGATCAACTCGTTCAGAGTCTCCGAGTTCAAAGCCGAGCTTTCGGTCTCGCCTACCTCTTTGGCCAAGTCCCACAGCGAGGTCGTGACGTTCTTGCGGAGATCGCCGCTTGAAGACGCGGCCTTGACGAGCGAATCGACGATCCGCCGAGTCGCTCTGAGCTTTGGCTCTCCCTCGTCGCTCCTTAGAGCCCAGCTCACGAATCCGATCAAATTCTCGACGGAGAGTTCGGGGGTTTCGACGACTCTCACCAAGAGCTCCTCGTCCGGAGTCGAATCCAAGCCGTCGAGGCTCGGTCTCAACGAATCTCTCCTGATGTTAGTCTTGAGAATCGACAGAAACTCCTGGAATCGCTCCTCCTCGTCGTCGGCGACGAGTTCCTCCTCCGGCTGAGCATTTTTGACGTCTCCGAGCTCAAGATTTTGATGTTCCTCCTCCACGGACCCGGCGGGGGCGAATCCGTCTTTCAGGTCGCCGCCGAATCGGGGAATTTTGAATCGGAATCGAAGGCTTGGGAAAAGAATCTGGGGCTAGGGTTTAGGCTAGGAAAGAGGTGAGTTGAGGGAAGGGTGCGATGAATTAGGGTTTGGGAAGAGAGTAGAGAGGGGGTCGAGGAGAGTAAGGCTTTGGCAATCCTAACCGACCTCCAGATCGACATGGCGGCTCAGGCGGGGTTGGGAAGAAGAGACGGTGGTCACAGAGAGGGAGGGTTTTAGGTAAAGTTTAAATCGTTCGTCTGTAAACTTTTTTCAGTAGTACGTGCGTTTAGACTTTAAGACTTTCAGTTGAGGAGGGTCTACTTTTTTCAGTAGACCCGGGGTCGAACCACAGGTGTGCGCGTGGGGAGAACCAGGAGAGGAAGAAGAAGATAGAAGAAGAAAAGAAAGAGAGAGAGGTGAGATAATAAAAAAAATATTTAATTATTTAATCTGTTTAAATATTAAAAGTATTTAAGATAATAGAAAATAGTATTAAATATTGACACGTCATCAAAAAGTTAAACTTAACGTCCAAATACTGACGGAAGTGGCAAGTTGTAACACGTGTTTAAGTTCTGAGATTAGTTATGCAACAATCCCGAGTCCAGGGGTGAAATGAAATCGAGGTACGAGTCCAAGGGGTAAAAAAGGAATTAATTATATATATATATATATATATATATATATATATATATATATATATATATATATATATATATATGAGTGTGATGTACAATGTCAAACTTAGTGAGACCTATCTAGAATATAAGTCGTCCCGGTAAATGAATACATTGATGAAACAAATCAATATCTAAAAGTCTCTTAATTTTGGTAGTTTGCAGATGCATTCCTTTAAATCGATATTATTGTTAATGGATGTATCTCTCAATGATGGAATTTGTATATTTATTTAGTGAAGCATCAAATCCTTTGTTCTCTTTATATTTTCCTCAATTAATGTTGCCCACTAAGGAGGCTTTTTGGGTCACTTTTTTTCCTATCTGTACAGCACCATTACGACAGCCACTTATCTACATCGCTTGTGAAATTTAGGGGTATAGATATAGTCATACATCTTAATAATTGGACACTCATAAAATATGAAAGGTCAATATATCTCACTAAAACATGGTTTTCAATTCATCAGGTTTTTTCTTTTCTGATATACTTTTCGAGATTAAAGGCTTGTTTGGAATCCAAAAAATACGAGGAAAAGGAAAGTATAATCTTCTTTGTTGTTTGGATTGAGAGAAAATAGAATGGAGAAAAAATAAAAGAAAAAGTAAGAGAAATAAATGTTTAACTAATAAATAGATTTCATTTTTTTTAATGAAAAATTGGGTGAAAAATAAAATCTATCTAAATTCATATATGTGAAGATCGCGTTTGTGTGTATTTTTTCAGTTCTTCGTTTTTCTTTCTCTTTCATTTTCTTTGACTTTCAAACATAATATACAATTTTGATTTTTCCTCTGATTTTAATTTTTTATTTAAATTTTCCCTCACATCTTTTGAATTCCAAACAAAATCTAACTGACCAAGTAATTATTTTACAAGTTTTCAATATAATAGCACTGATTTATTTTGCTTCTTATATAAATATTTCTATAAAAAATGCTTCTTATATAAATATTTCTATAAAAAAAATGCTTCTTCTATATGTTCATCAAGAAAATAATACTTGTGTTGATAATTCTAAGTCCATCTACAACCGTAAATTCCAAATCAATGTATTCCCGACCCATCACACTACTTCAAACACTATAATATCATAATTCTAATTTACCCATTATTTTAACAATTTTTTAAATATCACACTATAGTTCACGTTACAAGTGTCTTTAGTATGCAATCATATCATTTAACTTTCTACACATTTTACATAAATTTAAAATGATTTGTGACTCTCAAATAAAAATTATAAAGTGAATTATATTTAGATATTTGATACCACGAAGATAATATAAAATAATTCTAAATATATTATATTATGATAAATACATACAATAAATGAAAATAATTTTTGAGATATTATATATTAACAATAAACAAATTAAAAATTATAAATGTGTACTCTATTTAGAGCTGTATAGAAAGTAAGGCTTTATTTTCAAAGTTTCAAGCCATTTATACGATACAACGTATTATAACATTAAAAAGATTTTTTGAGTTTAAGATAATCCAAGCATATTTGGAATATATTGGAACAAACTAAAATAAAAACTGAAAACAAAATGTGTATACAGTAGAACCCGTGTGCTGACGTGGCACTATCCACCTGACATGACAAATCTGCCTTTGCTTAGCCAGGAAATGTCAGACAGTGAGGGTATCGTTACTATTGCAGTACAACTAAAACGACAATTTAAGTGATAGAATAGTTGTGGCTAGTTTGGTCTAGTGTTAATCTCGTACATATATCTCGATAGATAGGTCATGAGTTCAAGCCACATGAGATGCATAAATTTATGCTTTTTAGGATTTGTTCTAAATTATATAATCTCGGTCAATAATATTATCTGCAGTTTGTATTGTTAATATATCATATAATCTTAGTCAGTAGTGGCACTTCTCAATAATAATAAAAAAAAAAAAATTAAGTAAAAGAAAAAATCAAATATGAAATACCTCACCTAGTGCTCATCTTCTCGTCATCTTTATTTGGAATTATTTATATGCTTTATGCATTCATTCGGTCTCTCGGGTGAATGGAATCACTTTAAATGATTAAAAAAAATTATAATAATATTGGACCATTTTATAGTAACTTTAGATCTCTTGCTTTATGTCCCGTAATTTCTTTATTTTATTTCATAAATCTTATTAGAAAAATCGTTTAATATATTTTAATTATTTTATGTTCAACTCAGCATATAAAGTCTAAATCTCTTAAATTATAAATATATAATATTTGTAAAAAAAATTAAGTTCAATTCTAAACCGTAATTTTTACGTACAAATCGCATTATATTATTCTCAATCCAACAACACGATAACACCAAATTAAAAAACAAATATAGTCTTAAATTCGACGGCGATTTATGAAAACCAATCAGCTAGATAGTTTATGAATTTTTTTCTTTATATTTTGCATATGAACATTCATATCAGTGGCAAGATTAATCATTTTCAAAAACAATATATCTCATGTTATACAAAATTTAGCTTTTTATTTTAATTCAAGCTCAGCGTGAAAAAAAAAATCTCAAATGAAAAGTTGATAGTAATTTCAAATAGCAACTATAAGCTATGAGAAAACGCTCATATCATCTACTAAATTTGTTTAAGATAATAGAGAGTGATTCTAAACTGCTTGTTGATGCGTTGAACGGTAATGGCATCTTCCGTGCATATTAAAAACTCGTTCGACTTTTTTAACCGAGGCCTTGACCGATATTGATCTTGTTCATGTGTACCATGAGGATAATATGGTGGTGGATGCCCTTAGCAAATGCAAACATTCTATTAGTCATTGTTGTCTTGTCTCATAAATTATTTAAATTTACCGGTTCAAGTTTCCTCTTTAATTGTAAAGGATTGCGAGGGGTATAGATATCATAAACAATTTGTGTAATCTATACCTCATATAACCCTCTCATTTTATGTTTCTTTTTTCATTTAATTTATTATAATATTTTAACCATGGAATTCATCCGCCACAAGTGAGTGTTCATTAATAAACTTCCGTGGTACTGTTCACGTTTCTTAAAAAAAAAAAATACCGTGCAACGTATTTTTATAGTTGTAGTCAACATGGTATCCTTAGCTTAAAGGATGATGAAGCCTCACAATGGAGTCAACTTTTGAAATCATCCATTAGAGGATTAGGCAATCTAGGGTAGATATGGGGGACAAATGGAGTTGTTGGTTAGGCTCAAGGTGTGAAATTTATAACTCTCTTCGTTGCTTCTTTTGTGAGTTAGCAGCTTGACTTGAATAAAATCTATTGGTTTATATGTAGAGTGACTCAGTGCACTGGTTACGAACTTACGAGGGTAGAAGCTATAGTTTGGTAAAGAGAGATGTGCAGTCAAGATATGTTTGCCGGCAGGCCTGAAGCCTTTTTCAAGTATTGGTATTAGTCAATATGCAATTTTTCACTTTTCCAAGTGTAGAGTGGCACTCGAATTTCAACCCGAGGAATAAAATGGTTCGGACTAGGATATTAGCGGTAAAATTGAGTTATGCTCGACAACTTTTCTTTGTCTGCGGTGTGAAAAATTTTAGTTGACTAAGGTATAGACATTTCATGAGGTAGCAAATTAGTTTTGATGCTAGTTTATGTAGAGCCCCTCGTTCTTCCACCTTGTTGGACTGCCACCTCACATCAACTTCACATTAATATGATATTGTGCTTTGGGTCCAAGCACGTACAGTTTTATTTTTGGGCACTTTCAAAAGGCCTCATACTAACAGAGTTGATGGAACACTTATATCCAAGGCAATCCTTGCATATTCTTCCGATATGGGACTTGGGTTATTACTTCAACAATCCTCCCCTCAACCAAGGACCACATACACGTAGCCTCCCCTCTAGCGAAATCATCTTGTATTGTCATCAGCCACCAACGGGACAAGCCGCCTGACCATCAACATTGTCAGGAAGACTTTCGACACAAGACAATCTCGTCGTGAGGATATCACATTAAGGGATTCTCCTTCTACATCGCAAACGCAGCCCAATCTTCCAGTGCTCCTAAACCTTTGGCTCTAATATCATTTTTAAGGCCCTCATTCTTCCACCTCGTTGGGCTGCCACCTCACTTTAATTGCACATTAGTATGATATTATCCGCTTTATGCCCAATCCCGCACGGTTTTATTTGTGGGCACCTTCCCAAAAGGCCTCATACTAATGGAGTTGATAGAACACTTATATCCAAGACAATCCTTGCATATTCTTCCGATGTGAGACTTGAGTTGTTACCTCAACAATCTTCCCCTCAAACTAATGACCACATACTCTAGCGAAATCATCTTGTACCGCTGTCAGCCAGCAACGGGACACTCCGCCTGACCATCAACAGTGTTGGGAAGACTTTGGACACAAGACACTCCCATCGTGAGATCATCACATAAAGGGCTTCTCTTTCCACATTGCAAACGCAACCTAATCGCCCAGTGCTCATGAAATTTAGGCTCTGATACCATTTATAGGGCTCCCGTTCTTCCACCTCGTTGGGGTGCCATTTCACCTTAATTCCAGATTAGTATGATATTGTCCGTTTTGAGCTCAAGCTCGCACAGTTCTGTTTTTTGACACCTTCCAAAAAAACCTCATACTATTAGAGTTGATGGAACACTTATATCCAAGGCAATCCTTGCATAATCTTTCGATGTGAGATTTGAGTTGTTACCTCAACAGTTTCTACCATCCTCTTGTATGTATTTTGATTTTTAATTTTATTTTGCTTTATTTTATTAAATTCTTATTAATTTATTGGACTGTATTATATGCCGGATTGGAGATGACTAATCACCTTTCATTATCCCAATAAGGAAGTACTCTTATATCTTATATATTGTTTGATGGACTTTAAGGCATGGACTTATCCAACAACAAGAAGCTTGCATCAACTCGATCGATTTCAAGTGTCTTGTGATATTTCATATGTTAGAAGCTCGCACTTCTGGTGTAAAATTTGATCCCACTTAAGGTATCATGGTGTCTTGACAAAAGGCATTCGATATCTATAAGTTTAATTTACTTAGTTTCTAATATAAAACTTTGTGCACTTATTTAAATGTAAAATTTCCATGTTAGATGGTTTGGACACAATCACACAAAGAACAGAACACCAAGGACATGGCTTTAATCAAGTTTAAAGCAATTGCATAATTTGTCAAAATAAAATGATAATAGTAGCACGAATAAAACAAAACTAACATAAATATTAAAAGAAAAATACCAAAGGTATCGCTTGTGTTTAATCAAAATGCATATTTTATCTTTTAAGTTTTCAGATATATCAAACATCTTCTTTCAGTTTAATATAAATTACGCATACCTCTCCTAAAAGTATGTTATATCGCAAATACTATTGTTTTCGTTTATTTTTTACAAAAATAATTTTGAATTTCCCAAAATACCTTTAATAAAATAAATATTTATTTATTATTGTATTACGATTAAATTCTAATATATTTACGGTTAAATTTCTTATTTCCGATGGTTTGCGTAGAAATTCAATATTTTTTTTCAATTAAAATGATTTGGAGGGATATTTTGTTCACATAATGTGACAAAAGTCCCGTTTACATAACGAGTTCAAGTCCAATTCTTGATATAGTAAAAAATAAAAAATAAAAATGATTTTTTAAGATTAATTTAGTGCGTGTTCGTTGGAGATCGTTGAAGATCATCGGAGATCGTCGAAATTTGTGGAAAGAGTAAGTACCGAGAGAATTAGAGAGTTAGAAAAGTAAGAAATATTTTTGAAGGCGTAGTTTTGTCCAAAAATGTGACAAAAATCTTATTTTAGAGAAAATGTACGTAACAAATTTAATCTTGATATTTTATTACTAACTAAATCTACATTTCTCTATTCAAACTTTAAATCTTCAATATCGGGACTTTATAAATAAGCTTTGCCAAACAAACAAATCGAAGACAAAGAAAACTACGAGCACATTCATTTATAAATGTTAATATCAGTATGACTATGAACAAAACATATAGAAAACAAGATTTATAAAACACACAACATGCATACTAGTGTGTATGTATGCTTATATAGGTTAATATTAATGAGCAACAAAACAAAAATTATAAAACGAATTAATAACTACTCAAAAGTTATAATGGAAGAAAAAAAAAAACTATTCAAAAATTATAAACCATTCCGTCCCAAATTAGTAACCTTAATACGTCGGACTAGGAACTACATGTCAACCTTTGAATATGGCTCTAGACGTATATGTCTATATGAGTCATGATAGCAGACATCATCTCCGCACACACAATACACAGCTAATTCCAAAAATATACAAGCCTTGAAATTCATCTAATTTTCTATATTTCAAATCATCAACATGTCAGAGTCAGTTTTATATAATGTCTGGCTTTTGGATCATCTTTTGGAAGTTGAGTTTAATCTTCAGCATTGTTGCTCGGTTCTTCTTCATCGATGATTGCGTGGTCTCGATTACTTTTTCTCTATTTTATTTTTTGTTCTCATTTTATGTTGTAAAAAAAAAATCAAAAATTCCATGGCTCCCAAACAATTGAGTGAGAGCTAAAAGATTGCTAATAAACAAATAAGGATATTACACGTAAAAGCTAACAAACAAATAAAATAATGTCACATTCCTCTTAATTAATCATGAGATAAATTTTAAAGTACAAATAGTTGGAATACTTTTTCTCATTATCCATTAGAAAGGATTTATTCTTATGACTGCGATTGTCATTTAATACAATTTTATTAATGACATTTGTTATTAAATGCAGTTTTTATGACATGTTTGTCATAAAAATAGAAATAAACCTTACTAAAGGATACTAGGAAAAAGCTTCTATTTAGCCATACTTTTAGAATTATCCTATTTTTTTATGAGATTTGTAAGTATTTAGGCCACTTTAAACATGTGATTTTTGATATAGCCTATGTTTGACAATTTTTAGAGATATAGCCAAATGACTTATGTGGCAATAATTAAAGTCTGATTTACCCTTATTTATTAATAAATTCGTCAATTTCTCTCTCCTATTTTTTTTCAAATAATTTTTTTTGCATCAAAACTTCAAAAATTCGTATCTTTATCATACGAACTCGAAATTGAGTGATTTCAGATCCTACAAATTCGTGGCGTCGAGATCTTCAAAAATAGACCCATTGTGTATGATGAAAAATTATGTTTAATGTATTATATTTACATTTCCATTTATTTTTTTTGATAAATTTCAATTATTTCCATATTTAAGGTAATAACATGATTTTTCTACATCCATGGTATTAAAAATGATTTTTCATCAAACACAATGGATCTATTTTTGAAGATCTTGGCGTCACGAATCTGTAGGATTTGGAATCACTCAATTTCGAGTTCGTATGAGAAATATATGAATTTTTGAAGTTTTGATGAAAAAAAAATTATTTGAAAAAAAATAAGAGAGAGAAAGTGACGAATTTGTTAATAAATAAGGGCAAATCAGACCTTAATTATTGTCACATAAGTCATTTGACTATATCCCTAAAAATTGTCAAACATAGGCTAGATCCAAATTTCATAGTTTCATTTTGCCTATTTTGCTACACTGCCCTTTTTTTATTATCTGGAACTCGCCAGTATTTTTTATTTATTTATATAAATTACCTTTTTTATTTTGTAAATTACCATTTCTTGCAAGGAAAAAATCAGAATGAGAGTTTATAAAAATTTATGCATAGAAACATTGGCTATTTTTTTAAAAATGATACTTGGAAAAATTGGTTAATTATTAAATATTCTTTAACTTTGAAATGGCTTAATTCATCTATTTTAAATTGTTTAAATTAGTCATCTAGCTCTGAATTTCTCACCGGATTATGTCAAACAATCACAATTCAAGAAGAAACAATTAATTTTTTTTTTTGACAAAAGAAACAACTTTTGAATTACATGTATATCATTGATTTGGACATCGTAAATACAACACATACAAGCGCGCGTACACACACGTGTGTATATATATATATATATATATATATATATATATATATATTATATATATATCATTTTTTATTTTGTTAATTAGTCTAACTAATTGTATGGACACCATAATAATATTTTTTTTATTGATTTATCTTTTATTTAATTGAAAATTTTGATTAATTTAATTCTTTAGCCCAAAAATTACGTCGTAGATATATATATATATATATATATATATATATATATATATATATATAATTAAGTCTAGATTATTGAAAAAATTAAATCACTATCAAATATCCATCTATACACGATTTAATTTAAACGGGTATTGATTTGTAAAAAAAGGCATGGTAGGATTTGGATCTAAATTATTATAAACAAGATTAATTAATAGTCGAATTTTAATCTATAACAATATTTTTTTAAAAGACACGAATTTGTCACTTCCGTCCCATTCCAACATGTTATACTTGATATCGAAAAATATGGTCATATCATATACATAGGTAAAGAACAATAGAAACTTATTACTTAAAAGTTGCGTGGCTAAGATTTCCCCTGTCAAATAGGGTGACCCGAGTTAATTAATTCGGTAGCATCAAAACGTAGAGTAGTTTGCTTCTGAAGCGATTCATATGAAGTGGACAGGTTTCTGTTTATTTTTGAAATAGCTAGGAATCGAATTCATATTGCAGATTTTTGTAGAAGTATAATATATGTTCATCGCTCGCTGTCAATGCAGACTTCCAAGTTCCCTATATATCAAAATATCAGCTCTCTTTATTTAGAAAAGAATTGCATTATTTACAAGTTTTTATGTATAATAATAATGTATATATATACTTTTATTATCAAGACAAAGAAAGTTTACTATAGTTTATCCAAACCCATTGGGTTCACATCCACACTCACAAACAGGCGTTCTCTATGAAATTCTCTTAATTATTGACCACACAGCAATGATGAAGTATTGTAAGAGTAACATGTGACGTTGCTTAACAACTACATAGTGACATGATAAACATGTTATGTGTTTTCTACACTGAATTACAAAAAAAAAAAAAAGAGAGAATAAAATGTATAGAAGAGATAACATCCTAGGAACAAAACACTAACTCGCCTACTGATTTTTTGTAACATGACTACATGAGAGATGTCAACATGCAATATATAATGATTTGCGATTTTGAATATAATATCTCCACAGTAAATCTAGTTACCAAATTAGAACGCACTTATGAAAAGGCTAAATTAAAAGAGTCCACTCACTAGTAATTGACAATATACATTAAAAGAAAGTTAGTTGGGAAGTCCATTACTTTTAAGCAACCCATAATATATATGTATACTAATGGTTTAGGCAATAGGTTGATGCATTATTATTATCGTCGTAATAATCAAAGCTTTCACAACGAAAGAAAATTAATGAAAATCTAAGAACTGATAGATATATATATCATATGAAAGAGGCTAGCCGTTGAAAAGAAATTACAAAAAAAATATATAAACGCCAAAATTAATAAAAAATAATAATAAGAAAACAAGAAGACCAAGCATGTCGGTGCTAAAACCCTACCGTATTGGATGTCAAAGGCGTATAAAGAGGACCCAGGATTGCATTGCATGTGACGTGTTTAATTGAATGAATGAATTAGAAGAGCGTGACTTTTTTTTTGTTTTTCCATTTTTGGTGGCTATAACCATACACAGTCCACATCGCCATGAATTTCCTCACATCACATGCATGTGAACACTCTAAAGTCCAAATCAAAGTCATCAATTTTTTCCGTCCTCGCAAAATAGACGAATTGATTTTTAACACAGCACATATATTACTGATAGCAAAAGCACAGCCATTTTGATTGCGCGTTCATTAAAATATCCAAGTCTAATAGCTAATACAAGTACTAGTCAGCAAGGTGGGAAATGCGTCGAATTTATCATATTATTAATTTTTTGGAACGTTATCGATCCGACATGATTGGAAGATTTTGTCAATTATGCTTCAATCAAACTTGATAGAAAAACTATTTTGACGCAAATAATTCGAGTGGTAGTCTACCAATAAGAATAATATAAATTTAACGGAGATTTTAGTAATTTTAATAACATATTATGATTTATCAGCGAGTTGATATGCATAGCATCAGGATGGTAAGCTGGTAGAAGCGATGTGGAAAGGTCGTTTATTTAGCGCGTCTGAAGTTGAATAATTAGTATTAATTGTCTCTTCCGTGAAAAAAAAAAAGATAAATTTTTTTATGTCTCTTTTTATATTTTTTTTATGATAATAATATATTATATTTGCACATAATTTTACTCGAAAACACTAATGTAACAACTGATTTAAAATGAGACATAAAAACTTACCGATATCTCTTGAATAAGACATTAGTTTTTAAAGAGGTCCTTAATTTCTTTAATAAATTCAATATTTTCCAAATAGTATTGTTACTGTAGCTTAGACCGTTAAGATGGGAACTCATGCACGTGAGTGGCAATTTGACGTGGCAAGTTGAAATTGCATATCTATAACATAGATAATAAAGAGGAACTTCACTCCTCCCTTTCATCTTAAGGCCGCCACGTGGGCGTCGTCAAGCGTCGACATGTGGTGTTTTTTTTTTTTTTGCCTTTGCATTTTCGGGGGGTTTTTTTTTTCTTTGCCTTTCGTTTTTTGTTTTTTTAAGTTTTTTAATATTTTGTAAACTTTTTTTTATTTATATTGGTTTTTTTTCTCTCTCTCTCATCAATATATTTTGTATAATTTCTTTTATGTATTTTATAATCATAATTACTCATACTATATTATACTATATCAATAACAAACATTATTTTGACTGTATGTTAGTTTTATATTTTCTTTATTAAATTCTATTTCTTTTTCTCTTTGATATTTATTTCTCTTCACCTTATATGTGTCTCCATATTTCATTGAAAAGCGAACGCACGTCTTATTTACCCATGAAAGTCTAATCAATGTGCAAAATAAATTTTTTACATTTTATTATTCGTTCATGATTTTTAAGGGTTTTTCTTGATTATACTATATCGTTTTTTTTTAGTTTTTTTTCAATCTATTTTGTAAATTTTTTTTTATGTATATTTTTTTTTTCTCCCTCTCTCGTCAATATATTTTTTTATAATTTTTTTATGTATTTTATAATCATAATTACTTATACTATATTATACTATATCAATAACATACACTATTTTGAGTGTATGTTAGTTTTATATTTCCTTTATCAAATTCTCTATCTTTTTCTCTTTGATATTTATTTCCCTTCACCTTATATGTGTCTGAGTGTCTCCATAGTTCATTGGAAAGCGAACGCAAGTCTTATTTACCCATGAAAGTCTAATCAATGTGCAAAATAATTTTTTTACATTTTATTATTCGTTCATGATTTTTAAGGGTTTTTTCTTAATTGTCGATTTATTTGGTGTCAATTGTTTACGAATCTTGATAACACAAATTAATTTCTACAAATTTTACTTATTATTATCATATGCTAAAATCATTCGCGCGTATCGCGATGCTAAAAACTAGTATCATATATGTATAGTGTTTACGCACATCCAAACCATCACACACTATAATGCCATGTGCTTCGTCTTTATTCATCAATTTTTCTTCTTCTGTGACGAATAAATTACCGACTGTCTGTTACTTACCTTGAAAAGCACGCCAAGCAAAGAAATAGGCATGCTCTCACGACCAGATAAGCGACTGGGGAATGGTATGGATGGGAGTGACGTGTTAGAGATATTTTGTTTCCCATGCAAGTTGATAATTACAAATATACTTAGAAACAAAAAGTGAATGTGTTCAAAACGGGCTCATTATTAATTGGTCATGGGAACCACCATGCTCGTTTTTTTTACGAAGTACTGATTCAGTTGATTATATTATTAGTATATCATACATATATATCGCTATCAAACGCATACGAATTTACAAGAGAGTAATAAGTCCTTCCAGTAAATAAATAGGCACAAGCTTGGTTATGGATTGATTCGAAGTCAAATCAAATAAATGGTCATATTTTGCAAATCCTATACCTATTAATATCATGGTTTTTAATGTTTGATATCAGTCAGTGCACAAAATGACATGACAAAGATTATTGACTGTTGTTGCCGTGGAAAATCAGTAATCCATTTAAGCTGTAAGACTAACTTTTCAATTCAAAGAATAGCAATAACACCACCAATAGCTTTTTACTAAGCAAGATTTGATCAGTTCAGGGATAGTCCAGGAATTCCGATTAGCAGAAAACTTATATTTTTCCCTAAACCTAATCTCTCCTAGCTAAAGTGATTAAGTGAATTTTATTGAAAAATAATTTATTTATTGATAATTTATGAATATGCTACTTACAATCCTAATCTTACTAAGAATATAAACCGCATAAAAAATGCTAATTGCTGAAAATAAATATCTGGACAAAACCATGGCTATATTATATATGCAATAATCATATGGAAAAATTGTAATTAGGATAGCCTAATTTCACTCTATTTGGATATGCCTAGTAACATATCTAATTTAAGCAATAACATAGCGTAACTATATATATATATATGAATATGTCACTTACAATCCTAATCTTACTAAGAATATAAATCGTATAAAAAAATGCTAATTGCTGAAAATAAATATCTGGATATAACCATGGCTATATTATATATGCGCCATAAACATATGAAAAAATTGTAATTAGGATAATATAATTTCACTCAATTTGAATGCCTAGTAACATGTCTAATTTAAGCAATAACATAGCGTAACTATAGTTATATATGGATCCAATTATTTAGTTATATATGGATCCAATTATTTATTATTTATTAATAGAAATTAAGAACCATTTAAGTATGTGCACCGACAGTTTAAAGCATTCGATCAACAAGAAGAGAGGCATGATAAAAGAGATGCTAAAATGGGTAAACCCAGAAGGACCACTTTTGTGATCATTATCATTATTGTTGGATGTTTTTGTTGTTTCGAGGACAAAGCTCTTTTTTTTTTTTTTTTTTTTTAGTAAGTTATTTGATTTCGCTTCCAATAACGGACGAGCAAGAATGAAATAATTCAGGCTCTGAAAATGGCAACCCAATTGGGCATCAGGCCCGTAGGTTCAGAAATTCGTTACCGCTTTTGTTGAAATCTCTTACTCGCAATGCGATAGCAAAAAACAGAGACTTTCGTATGAGCATCTATATGTGCTTCTCTTTTGTTGCAAAAGGGCTTTTAAGAGACAAAATAACGGCCCGTTTGTGTTTGTGCGGCACGTGAAACTTAATCCTCAAAATGTTGAAGTTACAAATCAATATTCAATACCTTGGTGGATTCTTGTTGTATCACCGTTTAGAGAAAATGAAAACTAAACGTGAAATATGGACGCGAAACTGTATTAGTTACTTTAGTGGCTTCTTGTTGTAACTTTGTATTACCGTTTAAATGAATTGAAAACTAAAAAAATGTAAATTGGGGTGAGAGAGGCTCGAACTCTCGACCTCAGGATCACTCTAAGCTATGAGACCTACGCGCTAACCAACTGCGCCACCACCCCATCTGTTGGCAATTTCCTTGCGTTGATGAATTTAGTATAATATCAAGTGTCGCAGTAAAAAATAATCCATTAAATTGGAAAAATGCTATATAAATAATTGAAACCCTTCGCTAATGTTTTCATTTATTCTATCGAAGACCGATTTTTTTTAGAAAATGGCATTTATTGCCTTTATTTTGAGATTGGTAGACTTCTATACCTCTTTCATGTTTTTATCTTAAGAATGCCCCACATTTAACACAGAAAATGAGCATTTATTAAGATAAGAACATGAAAGGAGGCATAGATCTTTATCACTCAAAAAATTGGGAGAATCGTGTCCATTCCTTTTTTTTTTTTTTTTTTTTTTTTTTTTTTTTTTCTAGAATATAAACATGTCATATTTATGTTCGATGCCTTTTTTTCTTAATTTTTTATTTTATGCGCTATGTAGTTTTAATTTATGAAGATTATAAGTTGATGAATACGGATATCGTAGTGTTATGTAAAATTTCTTGCGTTTCAAATCACGACAAGAGGCTCATGTGCACAAATTAAAAAAAAGTCATTCTGTTCTTTTCTTGTACCTTTTGTCATGGGCAATTTTTTTCTATAATCTCCTATATATATCCTCTACTAGGTTGGACAATAATTGGTTTCTTTCGTATTACCATAGTATTTTCTGATGTTTGATATAATATTGTTATTCATCAACGCGTTGATATGTCAACGCATTCACATGTGTGCGTCCCATCTGATATGTGGGCCCCACAACATATCTTGACAGCGCTGATATATATCATTTTTGTGTTTTATATTTTGGACCAATTTTATGTCATTTTATACAAATTCCTTAGAGTGGACAATAATAATATTTTTTATTATGTTTTTTAGTTTTTATATTTAATATCAGTTATTAAAGAAAAGAAAGATGTGACATTTGAAAAGAACAAAATTCAAAATGATATAATAGCAAAAAAAATCAAGTGTAAAATATAGCGTGACAATTTTCTATTGTTATTCATCTTGTTTGTCTGTAAATTATTATTTCCTATATTGATTATTGTTCACATATTAATGGTTATTCATAATTTATTGGCCACTTTCTTTAGCGGCCACAAAAATATAACATGTTTTATGTTACCAATTGGACAGAGCATGGATAATTATCAGCGCATCAACGGTTTGACACGGGCATTGGACTCCACATTTTTTTTGGCCAATAGAAAACTGCCACATCACCGCTAATGGCGGTGATTATTATTATTTTCCTATCGGATATGAATATTAGACAATATGATACATGGATCAGCTTCGGGTACTCGGGGCTCCGGGTTTCGCATCTCTTTTTCGCCGATGACAACCTTATTTTCTTCAAGGCATCCGCTCGTATGGCCGCGACCGTCAAAAAATGTTTGGAAGTCTACTCTTGCGCGTCGGGGCAGCTAGTCAATTACGATAAGTCGGATGTTTGGTTCGGAAAGAAGGTCTTGTGGAAGGATAGGGTGGAGGTGGCATCCACTCTTAGAGTCAAGATCTCGGCGGGTCATGAGAAGTACTTAGGCCTACAGATGACGATGGGGCGGCATAAGATGGATCTTTTCCGGTATTGGAGGGATCGGGTGTGGCGCAAGATCAAAGGGTGGAAGAGCTCGTTTTTCTCTCTTGCCGGGAAAGAGGTGATCATAAAGGCGGTTATTCAAGCGATTCCGAGTTACGTTATGCATTGCTTCAAACTCCCCGCGAAGATCATCAAAGAGCTTCATAGTTTGGCCTCTTACTTTTGGTGGGGTAGTTGTGAGGAAAAACATAAAGTTCATTGGGGGAAATGAGATAAATTATGTGTCCGTAAGAGTGTGGGAGGCATGGGATTCCGAAACCTCGAGTGGTTCAACCGCGCTCTCTTAGCGAAGAGTGTGTGGAGGCTTATTCGGGAGCCGGGCTCTCTCGTGGCGAGGGTCCTCCAAGCTTGCTACTTTCCAAATTCTTCCATTCTCTCGGCAACTTTGACTTCTTACGCCTCTAGCCTTTGGAATGGTCTTCTTTGGGGCCGGGAGGTTATTACCCGGGGATCGCGGTGGAGGATTGGAGATGGTTTGTCCGTGGATGCTCGGAGGGACAGGTGGATTCCACGGCCGGGTGATTTTATGGTCCGTTTCGATTCGAGAATTCCTATGGGTACACGAGTGGCTGACCTCAGACACCCAGATGGTAGTTGGAACATTCCCCTCCTCAGGGCGTGGTGTCCGGAGGATGATGTGTCTACGATTCTGAAGATTCCGGACGGGTTGAGAGGTGAACCAGATGCTTTGTGCTGGCATTTTACCGAGAATGGGGAGTACTCGGTGAAGTCAGGTTATCATTTGCTTGCGGAGACGACCGGGAAGGCTAGTTCCTCGACACCGGACGCTACAGAGAAGTGGTGGAGAAGTCTATGGCGGATCCAGGTCCCACCGAAAATAAGGGTGTTTTTTTGGAGAGTGGCGAAGAACTGGTTGCCTACGTATGATACCCTCCGCAGACGTGGTATTCAAGTGGAGGCGCTCTGCCCAAGATGTCGGGCCGGACCGGAGGATATCTTCCATGCTCTGTGGAGATGTAAGGCTATCTCCCCTCTTTGGAAGGCCACAGGATGGTGGCGGGTGATTAAAGACGTGTGTTGCGGTGACATCATCGGTTTCCTGGGAGAAATTAAGAAAGCCCTGTCCAACGAGAACTTCGAAGTGTTTGTCGTCCTTACGTGGAGCGCCTGGAATGCTAGAAACGAGCTGATACATTCAGGTAAAAGGCGGGGTTTGATGGACCTTATCAACTGGTCCACTCATTTCCTCGACGACCACCGCCAAGCCTCCCTCTCGGGCCGGAGACCGGGGTCCAAGTCTGCTACGAAGGTTCGCTGGCCTCCTCCCCCCTTAGGTACGGTAGCGCTCTCTATTGATGCGGCGGTGGCGGGCGCGGAGATGAAGTGTGGTGTTGGTGGACTCCTCCGTTCCCACAGCGGCCAGGTCAGCGCCGCCTTCTCCTTTCCCTGTGCCAGGCCTTATGGTCCTCTGATGGCGGAGCTCCACGCCATTGTGAGCGGTCTTTGCGTTGCTAAAGAGCTCGGAATTGATGATGTTCTAGTCCAGTCGGATTGTGCGGGGGCGGTGGCGCTGATCCAAGGCGACTGCAGAAGGGTCACATAAGTGGATTTATTGGCTCAGCTGGTGCGTAACCAAGCTGCGACCTTTACTAAGTGTAATTTCATGTTCATTTCGAGATCCTGTAATGTACCTGCCCACTGTTTGGCTAAGAAAGCTCTCAACTTGAACTCTGATATGTTTTGGGAATCTAGTTTCCCTGCGGTTTGTAATTCCTCGGTTTTGGCAGATTTGCCTTAATGAAGCTCCTGGGTTCCTTCCCAGTTTTTCAAAAAAAAAAAAAAAAGGAAGGCTAAGCCAACCCAACAAGATTATCGATATTCTCAAGTCTTGATCATCATAAAACAATTAATTAGATTAAATTTAAGCTTAAGCTTGATAAAAACCTAAGAATTATAGTTTGATTCGAGCTCGACCATGTTCAATTTGAATTCAATATCATCTTGAATTTAAACGAGCTTCAACAACCTTGGTCTGTTTAAGAATCTCGTTGATATTCTGTCAAGCAATCAAGCTCGAGCTCTATAGAACAAAGAGTGTTCATATAGAACTCAAAGATAAATGGAGGTCTTGAGATTGAATAAATTCTTTTTTAAGTTAAGAAAATAAGTAGTTAAGAACTTAGGCTCAAAAAATAATCAAGTTGTAATTTTTATGCAACATTAAATATAAAAATAGTAATTGTAAAAAAATCAGTGTTCCTTCCAACTATGATCGAGCTCTTGAACCTCAGTGAATTAATAAACAAGAATAATATAATCAAGCTCTTGAACCTCACTCACGGATTCATAAATAATCTACGCTTGTCTACATGACGAGCCACACATGAGCAGAATTTTATCATGCCAATTCTTGAACAGTTCACAAGCACACGTGCTTGTAGAGGCGAAACTACATGCATTTAAAAGTTCCCCTATCTTTTTATTGATGGTGTTATTTTTTTTAACTACGTGTTTTACAAAGGAAAAAGAATCAGATTTGGTGTTTTTGGAGGGTAACACGATGTTTTTTTTAATCTAAAAATGAGTAAAACAATATAAAATATAGACATCAAACTCCTTACATCAAAGTAAAGTAAGAGTAAGACCTCAAACTGTACAAGATTCAAAACGAGAATTAAGCACTTCGTGTGAAAGTTTTCAAAAGAATGAATACAAAAGTACAAAATGAATTTAGAGCAATTTCATGTCTCGTTAAAAAATCCGTCGAAGATCAATGGAGGAATTCAAACACCTAATGCGAGAATGGACGTCTGGATATCTGTACGGCCAAAACTCCACCTTGAAAAATGGCTGTTCCATCTTCAAACCAAGTCCCAAATGAGACAAAAAAAAAAAAAAAACCGAAGAAAAAGCATCAAAAGAACTTAAAATACTCAAATAAAAATTTAATAACCTACAAGACAAAATACTCTTCTTAATCCATGTACGCTCCGTTACGCACCCACCCGCCACCGATGAAGATGTACACACCACTGAGAGCAACCCGTAGCCAACGACTGAGGGACCCGTGATCTTCGCCTAGAAAAAAACCACTAATACTCGACCAAAAATAAAACTTCAAAGCTCTGCGGAATAGAACAAAGTGTAAAAAGCACGTGTGGAGACGGAATGAAAAAGGGCGGCATCGGTAGATCCACCTATACACGACCTCCATCATAGGGCAGAATATGCCTCTGGTTCCAATGGAGCAAGATGCCGATGCAAAGGACGCATAAAAAATCACACCTACGAGGACACGATGCTGATTAGAAGCATGAGTGCAGTCCGGCGAAAAGAAGCAGATCTTGGTCGTCTAGGAACACGAGATCTACCATCATCGGAAACCTCCATGGAAGGGAACCTTCCTAAACCAGCGAGCAAAACTTTGCAACGAGTATGAGTTGTAATGGGTACACGAATGCCGATACCCGCCTAAAAAAATACGTGTTAACTCGTACCCCTTAATCCGATTTCTCTAACGGGGCGGGTAATGGGTATACCGCCTGGTAACGGGTGCGAAAATTGAGCACTCCTTAACCCCTGCAAAAAAAAGAAAAAAAAAGAAAAAGAAAACTGTTTTAAATTAATTATAGAAAATGACATGGTTTTGATTTGGAGTCGACGAAACCTCTCATTTATCTATGAAAAATCACCACATTAAGAATTTGAAAAATAATATACAAAATTCTACAGACCACCGTAAACAAAAAATAAAAAATAAAAGTCTACATATTAACATAAGTGATATTCATTATATTCATACATTAATTTTAATAAAAATAAAAAACAACAATTTAATCCAATACTTAACAAATTATATATCTAGGTTTTAAAAAAATAACAGGGCGATTATAGCATTTTCGTTACCCGACATGTACCTTCTAAAATGCTAACGGGTAATACCCGTTAGTCCATTAACCTGTTTTGAACGGGTATTACTTGACCCGTTTAAGTCGGATAACGGCGGATTAACGGATTTCGAGTAAAAATGTCATTCCTAGCTCAGACGCGAAGAAGACAAGCCGCCGTCAGTCACCGTTGTCAGAGTTTGGTCTTGAAAATGTGTGCACCGTCTGAGAACCGGAGATGGAGACTTTAAAGAGCCAAGGTTGGGAGAGAGGAACATTTATGAGTAAGCTCCCCTCCCAGGTCGGAGTACGCTAATGTGGCGGCTCCGGACACCAAGGTAATGACATCGTATAGAAATCTCTAAGGTAAACCTAGGTAATTGAGCAAAATGGAAATTGCACTTCCAATAAGACTGAATTCCAGTCCATAATGGAAGGAAGGTTTTTGACCATTAAGGAATGGAATTCCTGTCAAATTGGAATAGAACCTTCCTTACGGTTTGTTTCGGCACTATTCATGTAATATAAAATAATAATAAAATTAAATCTAAAATATATCCTATTATCCGAAAAAAATAATTTATAATACCGGAACATTTGGTTATGTGAATAATAATATAACGAAATTTTTTATTTCGTAAACATTGGCGAAACTGACAAAATTTTCAATTTGTTCAGTTCAATAGCCCAAATTTACTCTCAAGTGTGAAGAAGTTTAGGAGAGATGAATATTATCGCTAATGAGTTTCGGTGTTATAGTCGTTTTAAATTATTAGTTTTTATAATTAACTGAACTGTTAATTTTGTCTATTGATTTAGTAACACTAAATTATTTTATTTCGTAACAAACTTAAAAATTTATTGCTCTTAGTATAATTACATCCTTCTTGAAAAAAAATTCTAACTTTTTTAATAAAAAATTTGGCTGTCTTAAATCTTAATAAAAAAATTTAGTCACTCCAAATATTTTTGTTTTTATGTTTGGATAGTTGCCCCCATTCAATTTCGTTGATGTACTAGGTTTCTACTTGAAAATTGGTAAATATATTTTTGAGCCCCAATGGCAACAGATTAGTGGGAATTATTATGGTAGCCCTTTTTCTATAATTTATCACAAAAATAGTATACTTTACATTTTTATTACGAAAATAGTTTATTTTAAGTTGTAAGCATACATTTATTTTTAATTTTTTTTTATGTTTACCATTCTTTTCAAAGAAATATGTGTACTATTTTAGGCTCTAATTAACTTTATTTAATGTTTACAATTTAATTCTAAAGGAAAATAGTAAAAATTATTTAAAATATTTTAAAATAGCAGCTAGTTTTAAAATGTTACACTTAAAAACGGTTATTTGTAAATCAAGCCCCCATTCTTCTACGCATCCCGCCCTTTTCTCACGAAGAAATAAATCAAGCCCATGATAATCATATCGGCCCATATTTTCCCTTTAACACATTCCAAAACAAATGAAATAATAGTTGAAAGTTAGTCGAGCGAGCTATCTAGTTTTTTTTCCTTGCTATTTTATAATTTGAAGAATATTTCAATTCTCATTATTATTCCGAGAGTATCTTAACTTTCACAGTTTTTTTTTTTGTTATTTATAAATTTATTTGTCTTACTTTATTTTTTACGGTTTCATTTTTTTTTTTTTGGTTGTTTACAATTTCATTTAAAAAGACAGAAAAATGATCTAAAAATTAAAAATGAGGAATTTATAAAATATATAAAATTTGAGATATTTAGGAAATTACCATCTTCATATGAAGTGTTTGTGGAACTTCCCCAAAATTATGTCAGCTAAATTTGGCGCGCGAATATGCTAACTTAACTCAACAAAAGTGTTTTAAGCGATAGATTTTAATGAAGTTTTAAGTAACTCTAATATATAACACACAAAATACTTGTAGTTGTACATTGCCTCATAAAATCTGAAGAAGATTGATCAAAATGTTAGGAACTGCATATACTGTATATCGGTTTTGAAAAGCTCAATATATTGTTGGCAAAAAATATTATCGACAATATGTGATTATGTTAATAGTATCATGATTATATAAAAAGTTACGCATAACAGTATATATTACGTACTATAACATTATGGGTGTAAGCTTGATAAAAGAAAAATGTTATCTTCATATTATTATCATTCATCCTTATTTTTTAAAATAATTATTATTATAAATATTTTCATATTATTATAATTATTTACATCGCCCATGATGAATTTAAACAATTATATTATTATAAAACGATATATATTAGCAAACAAACACACAATTGATTTAAAACTCGTAGACCGTAGTATGTAATATTACTAAACTATTAGAAAAGTTGACTCAGCTGTACAGTCAGCATTGCCGTTATTGGCTGTTAGCTTTAGATCTTGATATTGGTATAAAAGCATATGTACGATACGTTCATTCCTTTAGATTTCACGATATAAAGCTTCGAGATCTCTACTCTCTCTTTAATCTGCTCCTTAGCATAAACACACTCCATGGAGTTGTTTTAAAGATAATTTATCTACGTAACCAATTTCAAATATAGTTTTAAAAATATAATTAACATTTGATAAATTTTACAATTTAGCTATTTACAGAAATAAACGATTAGAAAATATCGGAAATATTATTATATAACATAAATAATAGAAACCAAATAAACGAAAATTAATTGAAATGAACCCAAACAATTTTGATATCGCAATTAATTGGATTGCAAAAAAAAGAGAAAATATTATAGAATAAATCAAGTTAACATGTATTAAAGTTGCATTATTTGACTACGATCAAAACGTTGATTACATATTTATGTTCAGCCGATTTTAATAAAAATTAATACTATAATTTCTTAAATGATTAATAAAATCACGTCATCATTTGTGATTGCATTTGAACTTAAATAAAACGTTGACTAAATTGTAATATTAATGTTTTAAGTGGTTTAATCAGTATAATTTTTATGGTTTTAAATGTTTCAGACGTGCATTGATAATGTAATATGGAGGATTTCTCCAATGAATTTGATACAATAAACGCAATACCATATCGCACGTGCAATGTTCTCATGACTTTTGATCCTCAAAGGGTTGATCAACCAACATTTATCAATACCATTCAATGTTCTGTTTTTAATCCTCAATTATCAACACCACAAGACAATTCAATCACTCAACACTGATGGGAGTGGTTTTTTATTTTTATTTTTATTTTTTATTATTAAAAAAAACAGACGGGACTAATTAATTGGATGAGCAAATTCCATAACTTGCTTTTGTTACTTTCAGTTTCCTAGCGACGACCCAGAAGTTCAACTCCTAGTTAATTAATAAATATACATATATCCACTTATAGATATTTGCTACATTTGTATTATTCACCTTTATTGTGTGCTTTCGGTTTTATAAAAAAAAGAATCAGAAATGTCAAAATAGGCAAATGCGACAGGTGCATTAAATTTTGGTTCTACCTGCAAAAACAGAGGATTTATGGGTCATTATTCTAGTCTGATGTTATAGCGTCTTTTTCTATATCGAAGTAAAAAGACACCCCTACTAAAAAACGACATAAACTCAACAAGTCGACGAATTATCGAACTCGAACTGAAACCTCAACAAAATCAACTCTACAAAGAATCTCCGGGTTGAAATTTGGGGTCTCTCGAGTATCGGTCAACCATCTTTTCTTCGCCGACGATAGCCTCATTTTTTTCAAGGCGGGGGAGAGGGAAGCGATCGAAGTTCGTAAGTGCTTGGAGAAGTACTCTCGGGCTTCGGGCCAAGTTATTAACTTCGATAAGTCGGAGATTTGTTTTGGCAAGAAAGTCAAGCCGGAGGTGGGAGTTGCTTTGGCGAACGTGCTATGTGTCAAAGTGACGGACGGGCATGAAAGGTACTTGGGACTTCCTATGACCATGGGCCGGTGCAAGGCGGAGCTTTTCCAATACATTAGGGAGCGGGTGTGGAATAAGGTACGGGGATTGAAAAGTTCTTTTTTCTCCTTTGCGGGGAAGGAAGTGATAATCAAGGCAATAATTCAGGCTATACCGAGCTACGTGATGTGTTGTTTTATCCTCCCGAAAGGTCTTATTAAAGACCTACACCGGTTGGCGGCCGACTTTTGGTGGGGAAGCACCGAGGATCGTAGGAAGATGCATTGGGGCAAATGGGAGTACTTATGCCTTAGGAAAGAGGAGGGAGGTCTCGGCTTCCGACACTTAGAGAGTTTTAACCAGGCGCTCTTGGCTAAGAGCGTTTGGAGAATCGTGCGTTTCCCTTCCTCGTTAGCAGCCCGGGTCCTAAAAGCGTGCTATTTTCCGGACTCGGACATTCTCTCGACGACCAACATGAACTACGCATCTAGTGTTTGGAGAAGCCTCATGTGGGGGCGAGAGCTCATCGTTAGAGGGTCAAGATGGCGTATAGGCTCGGGAGGCTCGGTGGACGCTCGGTCCGGGAGATGGATCCCAAGGGCGGCGAGATTCACGGTTAGGGAGCCTCAGCGTATCCCGCATGGTTTGAAAGTGGCGGAGCTTAAGAATGAAGATGGGAGTTGGAACACTACCCAAATCCGAGAGTACGTTCACGCCGAGGATGTGGAAGAGGTGCTAAAACTCCCGTGTACCGCGACGGACGTTCCCGATGAGCTTTGTTGGCATTATACAAAGGACGGTGAGTACGCCGTTAGGAGTGGATACCGTGTGGCTAGGGAAGGAGCAGGGCGTGGTAGCTCTTCGAATCCGGAGGCAGCTATGAAGTGGTGGAGGGGGGGGGGGGGGGATTTGGAAACTCGACATCCCTCCCAAGATGCGGGCTTTCTTATGGAGAGTCGGTTGGAATTGGCTTCCCACAGCGGTTAACCTGGCGAGACGTGGGGTAAGAATGGATCTGAGGTGCCCGAGGTGTAACGCAGAGCATGAGAGTACGTTTCATGCCATCTGGGCTTGTGGTGTGTCCTCGAAGGCCTGGAAACTTACGGGGTGGTGGAAAAGTATCAAGGAAGTTTTCTCGGGAGATGTGGTGGCGCTCCTTATTCAAATGAAAGCTTCGCTCTCACCGGTTGATTTTGAAGCCTTCGTTGCGGTGGCGTGGAGCTGCTGGAATGGTCGAAATGACGAGACCCAGGCGGGGCGGCGAGCAGATCCGACAGATTTGGTGAATCGGGCGCTTCACTACCTGAACGAGTTTCACCAAGCTAATCGTACCAAGGCCCCAGCTAGACCAAATCGGAGAAGCACAAACCGCTGGATCCCCCCGCCGGAAGGGGTCACAGCGGTGAATGTGGACGCAGCTATGTCCCGGACCGGAGACTCCTGCGGCTCAGGTGGGGTCCTGCGGAACTCCGCGGGGCTGGTCCTGGGATCCTTTATTGCTCCGACGCGACATCCCCTGCCTCCCCTGCTAGCGGAACTGATGGCTGTTATTGAAGGACTGAGGGCGGCCAGAGAGCTAGGCGTCAGATCGATCCAGGTCCGCTCAGACTGTGAGACGGCGGTTATGCTCATCAAAGGGTCGCGGCGATCGAGAAAGGAGGAGGGACTGCTAGCGGTGGAAGCGGCTAGGCTGGCGCAAGGTTTTGATGATGCTGACTTTTGTTTTGTACCTAGAGATTGTAACTCTATTGCTCATCTTTTAGCTAAAAAATCTCTGTTGTTTGATGGCCGAGTGGTCTGGGAGGAGGTTGTTCCCCCAGATCTTATTGAACTGTGTTTGGCTGAAGTGCCTCAATGAATCCCCTGTTTTACCAGGTTTCAAAAAAAAAAAAAAACAAAGAAGGCTGTAAAATGGCTAACAATTGGTAAAAGACACCTTACATTGATTTCCAGGCTGATTGATGTATTCTTGGAAGACTATCTCTCATGATCGTATATGTATAAAAAAAATAAAAATAAAGAGCAACCGAAAGAGCTATGATTTACATGATGAACAAAAGAAAGGCTCAAGAGATAATGGAAAAGGAGTCAGACTGCACCCATTCTTAACAATTTAGATTAGTGAAATTTAAGAAATTAAGGGTCAAGAAAACTATATTTATGTTTTATTAATTTAATGAGAACTGTAATTTTATCTACGAGAGAAGACAAAATTACACTTTCAAGTCATTAAATCAAGTTTTCACTCTCTAAGTTTTCACTTTTTTAAGAATAAATATAAGTTTTCAATTATATTCAAAATTTTAAGTTTTGTCCAATCTCATGGGTAGTTTTGGCTCTTAATTTATAATTTTTTTATGTTTTTTTTTAGTGTGTTTATAATTTTTTGTTAGGTTTTTGGAAACCAAACTCAAGTTTTGTTAGGAAGATTTTCCGAAGATTATTTTGACACATTTTTTTCTAGTTATTTTCGAAGTTTTTTTTTTCTTCACATTTTTCGAAATGTTTTGGAAAGAAAAAAAGTTTATTATTATTTTTGAAGTTTTTTGTTTTTTATGTTGTTTTTTTTATGTTACTTTTTTAATTCTGCAAAATAATAATAGTAATTTCGAAAAAACAAAAAATGTTAAGAAAAAACTTCAAAAATGTTCAATAAACATGACAAAAATTTAATTTATTTTTTTAAAATAAAAATAAAAATGCTTGAAAAACTTCGAAAAAGACAAAAATAAAATGTTAGAAAAAATGATTATAAAGCTCGAAAAAATCATTTCTAAATTCAATGAAACTAAATAGTTTTAAAATGTCTAAAAAAATGTTAAAATTTTATGACTACATGAGTTTTTCTAATAGAGTATTTATGCTGTTTCTCATGATTACAAAAAATAGTTTTCGAGTAGTAAGGTTTTTTGTTAGATGAATGTCCATATATGTAGAACAAATGTAATATATAATTAATATACACATATATATATATACATACATATATACATATATGATCAAACTTCAATAAAATATAATTGAGGTTAAAGTAACAAGCATGGGTGTTTAAGAAAAGAGCCTACTACTCGGAGAGATGCAAGAAAAGAGCCTGCAGCTTTGAATAGCAATGTTAATTGGTGGGTCGCAAATTATGTGAAAGATTATTAAGAGATGAGACAGCAAAATAACGAAAAAATAAAAAATGTAAAAATGGAAATCCAGCTCATTTTTCTCAAAGATTGATACGACCCCACGTGGAGTGGACATGCCAATGCTAGCTCACGGGCTGGCATTTTTTTTTCTTTATTTATTTATGTTTTCATTGAATATATATGTACATGTTTCCTAAATCTTGAGACATGTTATTGAATATGTTGATAATATGAAGAGAGGTGATCATATCATAGCTGTCTGTCTTCTCGTCCCCAACGCTGGCAACAAAAAGCTTATATGACCACTGCTTTTAAACATTTTGTTGCAGCCAATGGTATGTGTGGCAGTTTTGGACCAGTTTTGGAAATTTGATATATAGTTGTAATTTGCAATAGTTTAAGATATTCAAACGGGCCGGCCAAACGCGACAACCCTAAACTTTAGGGAGAAGAAAAATATAGGATTAATTTTTTTGAATGGCTTATATTAAATTTTGTAATTATTTATGTCACATATTCTTTCAATAATTAATAACAAAAATCTAGAAAATATAATATTTGATTAAAAACAATTATAAAAATTAAGAAAGAACTAGATATATAGCTTATTTAGACTTACTATATTAAAGTATAAAACAATAAAAAAAAAATCTAAACAAAGACAAAATGCATTCACCCATATTATAAGAAGAGCTTGAGTATAATACCCAATTTAAAACATAAAATTGTCAAAATAACCAACGTAAGGTTTACTTTGTACAGTAATCAATAAACCACATAAATTCACTTGAAGAGACAATAATACCCTTCATTAATTAGTTAACAAAAATAAATATATAAATGAAAAATATTACAATAAATAACTATTTCATCAATAGATTAAAAAATTCTCTAAAGATATTACGAGATCTTCACTGTCGGTCTTCAACGCCAAGTCAATTTGCGCAATTTTCCGTCGATCTTCACCTCCGATCCGTTTCGAACTGCCAATTCTCTGACCGGAGATACATAAAGTCGCCAATTCTCCTACAAATAAATTGAAATCAATACAAATAAACAGAAATAAACAATATTAACATGAATTAATTACGAAATAAACAAAATAAATCGAATTAATACGTATTAACATGCATTAATACGAATTAATACTGGTGAGAGACGAGCCAACCTCGCGAATTCTAGATCAAGGCGGGGGTCTAGTCGCGTCGTCGTGCAAATCCGGGCCTGACGTCTCCATGGGTCGATACTTTCCTGATGGGATCACCGGCGTTGACGCCATTCTTCCTCGCGACGCATCTCTGACGACGCTTCATTCAGATCCGGTGGCAGACTGTCCTCTCCATGCGCCTTAGTCGCTTGAAACAGAGAGTCGTCACACCACCGGCCCGGCGTCAGACTAGTCGCCTCCTTCTCGCGCGTTGCCCAGATCCGAGCCCAGGCGCATCGTCTTCCCCGGTCAGAGCTCGTCCCCGGCGACTCTCTGCGACAGAGAACCAGAACCTCGTCGTGCGTCTTCGGCGACTCTTTGCAGCGGAGAACCAAAACTCGAGGCTCCACTTTGGCGGAGGGGGTTGCTTGGCGATAAGAAATCGATCGTGGGTCTAGGGATTGCTTCATCTATACCCATTTGAAGAACCGCGTAGGGAGAGAGAACACACAAAGAAAAAAAAGAATAAAA
Source organism: Urtica dioica subsp. dioica (assembly GCF_054948205.1). Classification (NCBI taxonomy): domain Eukaryota; kingdom Viridiplantae; phylum Streptophyta; class Magnoliopsida; order Rosales; family Urticaceae; genus Urtica; species Urtica dioica. The sequence continues at coordinate 39,584,216 of NC_142762.1, forward strand.
TTAAAATAAAATAATTGATTTTAATGGGTAATCAAATCCTTAAAATCAGGAATGTGATTTTTCATTAACTACATTTTTTTATTTCGAAAATAATTAAAAAAAAAAAATCGAAAGCAAATATATTTAATTTTCACGTCATTAAAATTGACTATTTTACTTAAAATTTTGAAACGTTGATTATTTTGCAATTCCAACGTTTCAAATTGACTACTTCATATAATTTTTCTATTATAAGAGAGTTAGACATGAGATCGGTTATATTTTTCTATATTCTATCTTTTAGTATTTGAATAATTAAGCGATAAATCTAATATGAGGATACCATTAAACTATTTCAAAAAGTTTTTTTCAATACTTGAAATTTTTAAATTTACAATATCAATATTAAGATTTTGTAATTGATAATAATTTCAAAAGATTACTAACGATGCTTTTATATAAACACGACTAATAAAATCTGAGTCTTTCGTTCGAAAGTGTGTTCTGAATGGATTCTTACCACCACAAACCTAGGGAAGAGGGGGAGAGGTTGATTGTTTTGTTTGTGATGCATAAAAAGGAGGGAGACTACTTTTCACGATACACCTTCGAATACTAAACCTAGTTAATATATAAACAAGCATTATAAGTGAGAGATATACCATATCACAATGCTTGCTTCACTGAGATCACTTAATGTTTATTAGGCCTAATTAATTTATTCACAATATCAACGAACAAATGCATGTTATTGTATAAATACATAACATTTAAGCAATCTTGTTTATGAGTTTCATATATATCCAGTGGCGGACCCAGGTAGAGGCATGAGAATGCCTTGGCCCCCCTTTCAACTAAAATTTTCAGCCCAAAAAATTTTCAATCCTTTTTTTTTTTTTTTTTTTTTTACAGCTAAATTTTTTTTAGCCCCCCCTAAAAAAGAATTCTGGATCCGCCACTGTATATATCTATATATGAAAAGTCATAACCCCAATATGACTACCTACTCACAATTTTACTAAAGAAAATCTTGATTATTTACTCATTAAATGAAGATGAATAACCATAAAAAGTTATGTTTCATATGGAGATTGAGGTAAACATGATTTTAACTTTAAGTCTTGAGAAGCGCATATATCTTCTTCAATATCTCTATAAAATATCTTGGAAGAACTATTATAAGTCCAAACTCTTTAGGTTTCATATCCAAGCATCAAATCTTCTCACAGTCATCATTAGGATTCAATTGTCCATTTTATCATAAGATTGTAAATATATTTAAGGAACTTAATTACAAAGAGATATTATGCCACTCTATACTTGATTTTTCATATGTAATTGTGAGTTGTTTTAGGACAAATACTTATTAATTATAAACAGTACATACTTAAGAATGAATGCATAAGCTGTACTGATCTTTCAACAATGAGTATATTACATCTACTAGTAGACTAAAATCCCAACACATTAAACCTATTGAAAACCTTAAAACCCCATCAGAAAAAGTACAAGCAAGTTTTTGACACCAAGCGATTCTCTATAAGGTTCTACGTTTTAATTTTGTCTTGGTGAACACGCGAAAGAACAAATTCCCGTTCATGGATACAACAAACAAAGGCGAAAAGATCAATTCCAGCCTTTAATCGTCTAAGTTGTCAAGCCACGTCCGCTTGGTCGACATCTTCAACGTGAAGCACATAATCCCATAGATTGACGACAATTTTGAAGGCAGTGCTATATAATAATTTCAGAGGGCGGATATTCGGAGACAATGATACACTGCAAAATCATTAGCATTTATGGAGATTTAGGATCACCATGTTTAAAATCGATGATGTTTTAGTGAATTTTGAAGGGGAACGGCTCAACGAGCATGACAAAGAGCTTAATATTGGATCTTTTTTGGCCGAATCCTGTTATTTAAGTCTTCAAAATGGTACCCGTTTTCAGTAATGCTTTAATTTTTGGATATATTCGTATTGTTTTAATTTTTTATTTTTGGTGTTTCGTTGTTTTTATTCGTACTTTGATTCGGCTTATTATTTTTTCGTTTAGGAATTGTATTTTGGATATCAAAGGGTTTATAATTGTATTGTGTCCTTTATTTCGAATTTTAATTGAGAAGAAATAAAACCTAAAGCTTATTCTCCCTTGCGTTTTTTTTCTTTCTGTCTTTCATATATCCTAGTCTACATCAGTTGCTTTATATGTGTCTCCTTCTCTATATCTCTCTCAATTCCGACTACTCATGTGCTTCCACAGCCAAAAAGTAGTTGAAAAAAAAAGCTTTATATATCCTGTGATCTGTTGTTATGTATTTTATTTATAAGTTAGAGGCTTTAAACTAACAAATACGCACGAATATGACAAATATGTATTCCCAGAGAAGGATAATTTATTTGTGGTGAGAATCCTTTAGAAGTCTATCATTAGACCCCCATAATATAAACATATATATATATATATATATATATATATGTGTGTGTGTGTGTGTGTGTGTGTATGTGTGTGTGTGTGTGTGTGTGTATGTGTGTGTGTGTGTCCTTATTTTTGGCTCTCATACTATTTCTCAGAGTCAGACGTACTTTATATAGTATAACATTTTTTTATCGACAAAATCATTTATGAGGAATAATGGTTTTCCATTAGGTTTTAATTATTGATAAAGTGCTTCAAATTTAGCTCTATTATTCAATTATGATATTCTTGACTACGAATGATCTTCTGCAGATGAACATAGGTTTTACCGTTGGAAATATCTATAAATATAATAATGGTCCAAAGTATTTTTTGTTATCATCGTTGCTGTCCATTGCACATGTTATTCTATCTGTAACTATTCTTCTTATTATAATACATTACCAATCTGTAAACCTAAACTATTTACATCTTTTTTAATTTTTTCGTTTGTATAATATTAGTTTCCATGACAATGGTACTTCTTTTCTTGTTTGGAAGTTGAGTTTGTTACAGCTTATGATTAGAGGGTTACGAACATGGGGTCATGTGAGAATATTTGACCACCATACATATTTTAGCGTATAATTAAGTACGAGAGGTTTTATAATTTATATGTACAAACAGATGGTAATGAGAGAATAACGAAAAGAGGAGATTATGAACAGTTAATAATATAAATAATGATAAAACAGCAACATATACGATTAAAAGTAGCTGTTACCTTTTAATGGTACTTTGCTCTTCCAGGCCAGCAAAAGCGTTATAATAATTTTTTCCCAAATTTTTTTAAATCGAGAAAGTTAGAAAAATAAAATAAAATAAAAGTTCAGTCTCACAGCTAGAGAAGAATAACAAGTATCGTGGCCCATAATTGCTCCGCAACTTAACAAAATAAAGGCATTCAATCAAAGAACGCACATCAACTAATACAACTCTTTTTTTTTTTTTTGGTGTGTGATTATTATTTATTAAAGAGAACCAGCAACAATCAAACGCTCATTGACATAATTTTGTGGACTTAAAGTGGCAACCCGATTATGATCGGAGGGTCCATCACATATTGCATCGTAATCATTGACCCCACACCTCTAGTACAAATATATTTTTGCTGGCATGATCTAATATATATATATATATATATATATCGCATATATCTGTGTGTTTTATTACTTCCATAAACTATATCCACTCTATAATACCAAAAAAGTCTAGTCCGAGAAAATATAGATACATCTTATATTAGAAACTTTGACAATATTCCATTAATTAATCAAACTCTTACTACAGCTCAATTATTTTTAATTGATTTCAATAAAAATTATTACATGTACATTGGATGTGCTCACCGTTCTTGAGGAAATGTCACAAACAATTGTGATATATGCGGCCCATATATTTATGGCTGTAAATTTTTTATCCAATATTTCAAACAAATAAAAAAATCAAGGACCTTTCAAATTTAAACTACTACAAGAAATTCAACGTAATATAATAGCATATTTATGTCTTTTTGTATGCCAAAACATTTCCCTCGCTTTCTCATTATGTGGAAAGATTTTCTTTTTTCTTTCTTCGGGGATGTTCTTGCTCTCTTCGGTGTGTGGTTGTCGAGCTGCTTCTATATATCTGGGTTATTTTTAAACGTATTAGTTGTGGATGATATATTTCATTTGTTTTGTATAATCTTGGACTTTAGTAAGAGCCTTGAGTTTCCGGTATTAACGTAGACGTAGGTCGCACAACTAGTGAGAGAATTGTACTAATGTAAACTAATTGTGTTCTGTGTTTTAGATATTAGTGGTTTACTTTCCATTAGGTTATGACAAACTTTAGTTATATTCGTGGAGGATGGTTACAACATCGCTTATTTTGATTCTCGTAATTATCTCAATATATACTACACCAAAATGTCCCGCGGAAAAAAATTATACTAGGTCAAAAGAGATTTTTAGACGTGAAAAGGTCGCATTTGTTTCCGAAATGTGACTTCAGATGCAACTCGAGTCGCGACTGTTGATCTTTGTACGAATAAAATTAAACGAATGCGAGTTGTTGCACTTATTTGTAGATGCAACAAACATACGCGACTATTCACGCCCATATCTCGAAAATGAGGACACAAAAAAAAAAGTTTCGCTAAATAGTGGGACGCGATTTCACGCGTTTGTTTCTTCTCATGCCATTTCGCGGGTTTAGTCACCGAGGAAGATGTTAATAATAATTATTTTAAAATATGTATCATGTAAAAAAAAAAAAGTGCGATACTTTTATGAAAGGTTTAAGTGAGAATCAATATATACTTTGACTTCGGACTATAGATTCCAAATAGTCATACTTATTATTTTACATTTTCAATTGTAACGAGGTAGTTTATATGGGACAATTCGGAGACGAAATATTTGTGTAAACCAAGAAGAGGGAAAAAAAATAGAAGAAAAAGAAATAAAAACTTATATATCACAAAAAGTATATGCGTATTCACAAAAGTATATATGTTTTAAATGTATATATGTAAACAAAAAATAGGGGTTGAGTTTGAGAGGAGAGTTTTATTAAATGTGGAAGGAGAGACAAGAGAGGACACAGTCCAAGTGCGTTACTTACGCAGCTGTCATTCGGAATTACAAAGCACTCTCTCTCTCTCTCTCTCTCTCGCCAGCAAATCCCCGTTTGCACATGTCGGATCACTCTCTCTCTCTCTCCCTCTTTATTTCTCTTTTTAACCAATCACTTCTTCTCCCACTCTCTCTCTCCAAAAGCTAAGCATCCACAGTACTTAACAGATCAACATCGACGATACATACATAAAGCATCATCATCATTCAACAATTCCTATATATATATCCATCTATCTCTCTTTTCCCCTCTGATCTTTCGATGATTCGACGCCACTGAAAACTTCATCACACAGTTCATACATACACAGCTCCGATATATGGAAGATCATCGTCAACACCCGACGAGGACGACGCGACCGGAGATACGGCACGATCGCGATTACGCTCACTCCAGATATTCATTATAAGGCTTTGGATACAGAATCGACAAGGTTTAGCTTGATAAATTAATGGCGTACCCACACTATAGGTCACAGTTCGGCGACACCACGTTCACCAAAGTGTTCGTCGGAGGCCTCGCCTGGGAAACTCCGACCGATGAAATGCGGAGATACTTCGAGCAGTTCGGCGAGATTCTCGAGGCCGTAATAATCGCCGATAAGAACACCGGCAAGTCCAAAGGATACGGTTTCGTATGTCTCTCTCTCTCTCTCCTCCCTCTAATTTAGGGTTTAGGTTTCGTAATCGCTCTCTTAATCAAATTAGTCTCTAATTACGTTAATGAACCTAGGTTACTTTTCGGGATCCTGAATCAGCAAGAAGAGCTTGTTCGAATCCCAATCCAGTGATTGACGGAAGAAGAGCCAATTGCAACATCGCCTCTTTAGGGAGGCCACGGCCTTCTCCGCCTCGAGGTCATCAGTTTTTTTATTATTTTTATTTATTAAAAAGTAATTAATAAAATAGGACCAACTTTTTGGGCAAATAGATTAGAATGTTGGTTATTGATGTATATCTTGAATTTTAAATTATTGGTTGGAGCAGGAAGAAATCAAGGCAGTCCCTTTCAAGGAGGGTCACCACAAAGCGGCGGTGTACCTGCCTACACCGGATCAGTCCCACCACCGTTGCCGCCGCCTCCCCCGCCTCTCGTCTACCAGCCTTACGGGTAAGTTAGCTGGTCAATTTTAATTACTATAATTATTTAAGAAGATTTTTTTTTTTTTTTAATTTTCATTTACAAAAGTATTTGTCTTCTGTTTTTAGTACAATATTAGTGTCTGTCTGTAGCCCAGTGATTAAAAATGGAAAGACTTTGGTGTCATTTTCTCGGTTTTGTGATTTTGCCTGTAAGTACAGTTGTCATATATATATACATGGCTTTTTAGGGAGAGCGATTATATTATGAATTAAATGTTTAGAATTAATAGAGAGAGCCGGTAATGTAATATGTATGTGTGTTGGGTTTGGAATGGCTCGGCCATAGACTGGGCATAGTATTAGTCATGCATGTGCTTTACTAGTACACCTCTACATTCGGTGGGCCCACAGACTTTCGGATTCATATATTATTGCCTTCTGTCTCGTATACACTCTTCTCTTGTATTTGTGTGCCTATACACGATCACTCGAGCTTGAGAGAGAGAAAATAACAAATCTCCAATATACATATATTTTTTGACTTTTGTAGGGGAGAGATATTGCGAGAGTTTCTTGATTGGGTTACAAGTAATATATATATATATATATATATATATATATATATATTTATTGTGTGTGAATAAAATGGTTTGAGCGATAATCTCTGCTTGATTGTTCTTTTTATCAAAATTTGAGAGGCTGTCAAGTAAAAATAACTTTGATGACATAACATACATATCATGGTGACCAACATGCGAGTTTGAAGTCAACGTGGTTAGGTGTCGAATAAAAAAGTATATGTGAATATATATATATATATATATATATATATATATATATATATATATATGGTAGTGGGAACTGGGAATTCACAATGGTGTTGGTCGTGGGAACAATTGTGTTCGTGGTGGTCCTCAACAACTTTTCCTGAAATTTTTTTTTTTAAAAAAGGGAAAAAAATATTGTCTCTTTTTTCCTTTCTAATTCTTTTGGCTCCTTCCAACTTAGAAAAATAAAACTAATTTAGTTAATACTGCAAAGTGCAAACTACATAACGCCAGTTCAAATTATCACATTCACGCTCATGTGTCATACAATATTGTGAAACATATAACACTGCATGCACTGTAAGATTTCTTTAATTTCCGCACATACGATAGACTCAATGAATGCTCATCATTATTGCATTGTCAGCGTCCATTCCGTGATGAAATCAAAACCAATACATACAGTTGTTTCAATATCATAATTCTATGTAGTGTCAATGCCCATGTCACCAATTTCATTACCACTATTTATTTATCTTTGCAGCTACCCAACCTACACTCCAGCTGATTATGGGTACCACCACCAAGTAACTCTCTCTCACTCTCTAAATATTTACAGAAATGTATTTATTATATCATCAATTAATACACACACACATATTATATATCACTATTGAATATTGTTTATATTTTTTTGTGCAGGCTGTGTATAACCAACAAATGCAACAACCGGTATATTATCATCAACTGTACGGAACATCACCATCTTCCAGCATGAACCCTCAAGCAAATTATTACTATCCGCAGCAACAACAAGCGCCAGCTGGCTATTCCTTTCAAGCGCCGCCACCGAGGGGCCCGCCGCCGCCGCCACATCAGCGACCGCCATCGTATCTCTATTACCCCAACAATCCTAATTACAATTCTCAGATGGATCATGTTGCCTCATTCTCTAGCTACCATCCTCCTCCTACTTCTACCACAAGGCATAATTTTCCCTCTCCAACTGGTACGTCCTATCTTCAATAATTATTCATCTAAATGACGAATTCAATATTTTATGTTTATAGTGCATTGATTTTTGTAAAGCCATCAATCATTTAATAACGGTCACAATTTTTTCCCGCGCTGAAAGACCAATGAACAAAATTTCTGACGTAGTGTTATCATAGCTAGATATCGTTATTATCCATGCATGATCTATTAAAAAAAACATGTATAGTTATTTTTTTTTTCTTTGATTACATGTTGGAAAACAATTATAAACTTGGACGAATTATGGTCCTTATGTAGATATAACAATAATAATAATAAACAAAAAGTCATATAATTGTAACATGGGATAAGTGGGGACACATTGGGAAGGGCATGCCCATGTGAAATGAGCTGTCAGATGGATTATATGGGAGTGAGAGAGAGGTAATAGGTCAAATGTATGTTTGGAGATAGTGGCGGAGATACAGGTATTCAAGGGGAGGCCTTGGCCCCCTAAATTTTTATTTTTTTTACTCTTTAATCTCTTCAATTGATTCTTCTATGTAGTAAAAATAAATTACTGTTTTTTTTTTTTGCAGTGAATGATTTTATTTTTGCAACAAACTTAAAAATTCAATACTATATATATATATACAAATAAGTATTCAAAAAATATAAAACTTGTCTTAAATATTATTTTTAGTCCTTATACAATGATATTTTCAGTCTTTGCCCCCAAAAATTTTATTTAGGACATTTTGCCACCTTTCAGTTAAGTTTTTGGCTACACCCTTATTTGGAGAGTAGCGACAGAGCATCAATGCATATATGTATATTATTAGGGAGAGTAAACTAACAGTGACTGCATGTGCTTTCAGTGCGTATATATATATGTGGTTTTGAAAATCATGATTGTGAGATTCTGAACATTGCAGGTCGAATTGAACAATCGTATAAACACCCTTTGGCCCACTATGAAACATATATAATACCCTAATAATACATACCTCTCTCTCTCTCTCTCTCTCTCTCTCTCTCTCGTCTCTACTATAAATATAAGCATCTGTACGCTAGGAATGTACACATCGCTCCACTGGAATTAAATATAAAATTAATAAGGAAAATTGGAGATAAGTTTTGGAACCCCAGTAACGTATCAGAAAAAAAAATTGATATTTCAAGAAATGAATTGAGAGTAAATTAGTACACTCAGCTGTTTCCCTTGTTTTCTAATTTTATATTTGGTTACGTGCACGGCATAAAAAGTACACAGATACAACATACTGTATCGTTATGGAATTTATATATGCATGGGATAGAAAACTATTGGAATATATATATATATATATATATATATATATATATATTCAATTTATGATCACCATTAATATTCCATTGGAAATTTGGTTATTGGACTGGTTTTCATACACTTTTATTGTACTGAAAAGTTTCAAAAGTTATATGGCCCTTTTCGTCTTTTTAGAAACATACCTCACTTTTACCGGGTAGATAAAAAAAAGGCTATTCCTAGAATAATTCCATTTGTTGGAGTTCATTATTTTAAGTTTTAGGAGACGACGTAAGCCTTCCTAGATTAAAAAAAAAAAAAATAAGGCTTCCTAATTTTTATTTTTATTTTTTTAATTTTTTTTTTACTTTTTACTCAAATTTAACATTTTTACCTTGTTATAAATTAACTTCTCTGAATTTTTTTTTTTTTTTTTTTCACTTTAACCTCTTTAAGTTTAAACTCTAGCTCCGTCCCTGATTACATGTCCATATCTTAATATTGTCGCTCTAAGAAAAATACGTTTACTTTCCTGTTCGAAAATATGTTGATTGGCGATCTATATAATTTATCTCTCTCTCTCTCTCTCTCTCTCTCTCTCTCTCTCTCTCTCTCTCTCAAACATTTTCATTTTTTGGGTACAGATTCACAGACTCAACAGCATTCCTCCAGGGAAACAGAAGCTGGAGTCAGCCCTTCAGAAAGTCCAAACACCTAAGTGCATTTTCCATTATAAGTACATGATTTATAAAGTTTCATCAGTTGTACAATAATTTCATTAATATTATTTATAATTTTCATTATCTTCCATATATTATTTAATTCTCTCAGCACACTTTATAAAATTCTTTTGGTCCAAAGCTGAGACATTTGGAAAATTCTGCTTCAAGAGTACGGCATCTTTTTCACTGGTTATTACTGGCAAAAAAAAAAAAAAAAAAAAGTCCAATCAACATCCTTGTGCAAAATTTCCCCCCATTCTCAGCTACAGCACTAATGCATGCCTGCTATTATTTCATGTTCAATGTTGTTTTCAGTTTAGATAACATAATCAATGTTCGATTTTAACCATTTATTATAAATGTATGAGAGAAATTAATGAATATAATTTTTCTGTGATGTCTTTCGATCATTAAGTTTTGCATTTTTATGTCAGCTTATGCATATAGACGTTCCATTATGTGTTTCCTTTTCATTTCGATATTAACTACGTACTCGAGTTTTAGCGTTATTAGCTGATCAACGTACGTCTACATAAACAGCGACTTCTTCAGTTCAATAGTTGCTATTAATTTGTAAAACCATGTTTGAAAAAATTCCACAAAGAAAATTGTTTTTCTTTTCGGTGAATAATTGTAGCCGTTTATGCAGTCAGATCAGAATCCGTTCATGACATAAATGTAGAAATAAAGAGGAAAAAATGTCGGAAACGAGAGAGAGTGTTTCGATACTTTGAATATTATTTCTTATATTTTTTATATGAACTTGTATCACCTATTTATACATATGGTGGATATATTAGTATAGATTAGATACATGAGAGTGTAATAAATATGCGTGTAATAATTATATCTAGGAAATAGAGAATAATAAATATTACACTGAGAACAAGACATAGAAAATATGATGACAAATAAATGCAACACTTTTCCCATGTGAGATGGGTTCCAAGACGTGAGGGTTCCCGAAACACGGCTGTCAGGAGGAAATGCAAAGTGACGAGGTGAAGCTTAGTTTTGGCGAAGTGGTGAGGTGAAGCTTAGGCGAGGTGACGAAGTGACAAGGGACGGCGAACTGCCGAGCTAGATTTCAACACTCCCCCTCAAGCTTGACTGTATATGTTAAGGAGGTCAAGCTTGCTACATAGCTCGGAGAATGTCGCTCGAGGAAGGGCTTTGATGAGAATGTAGGCAAGCTGATGACCTGACGGAATGTATTTCATGTCGATAATTTTTGCTTCAATCTTTTCACTGATGAAGTATCAATCGATCTCGATATATTTCGTTCTATCATGGTGGACTGGATTTTTAGCTATGCTGAGAGCGGCTTGATTATCACAAAAAATCTTGATTGGACCTTCGATGATGATCTTGAGGTCCTCGAGAACTCTCTTCAGCCAAATGCCTTCACATACTCCGCTTGCTAAAGACCTGAGCTCGGCTTCAACACTACTTCTTGAGACAACAGACTGTTTCTTGCTTCGCCATGTGACAAGATTTCCCCAGACATATGTGCACATGCCTGATGTTGATCGTCAAGACCACGGTGCCAATACCAGTGACTTGAGTTTTGGCTCTGTTGGCGATGATGACTGATATGTTTCTATTACAAACAGAGTAAGTTGTGAATAGACTTCGATTACCAATCATGTGATCAGAGACACGGAGTCGACAATCCATGCTGTGGGATTCTCTAAGCTTACATGGAGGGCTCTAGGAAAGTTACCTAAAGGACCAATGTCTGAGCGTTCTCCACTGAGTTAGACTTGTTGGATAAGCTTTTGGAGAATGGCGAGCTGATCATTGCTGAAGGGAGATGAGTCTGAGGTCAAGGTCGAGGTCGAGGTCGAGACAGCGGACGAGGTGGATACTAAGTTTCCGGCTGAGTTCGGATCCTTAGTGTCTTGGGTTGACTTTGAGCTCGGTGGTTTCCCATGCAGTTTCCTGCAGGTTTCTCGAAGGTGTCCAGGTCGTCTACAATGATCGCAGTAGGGGCGAGGTTTGCGAGGTCTCTCTGTTGAGACACGAGCTGCAAGTGCTTCGTCTCCATGCGTGGTGAGGGCAGACGAGTCTGAGGATGAGCCCAGAATTGAGCTCGATTGGATAACTCCAAGCACGAGTTTCCTCCTGCTTTCCTCGTGTCTGACCGCGGAGAAGGCTTCTCGGAGAGATGGTAGTGGTTTTGTACTAAGTATCCGACCTCTGACCTCATCGAGGTCTTGGTTGAGTCCGGATAATAGTTTAAACACACGTTTGGTCTCCACTATCCTGCGGTAGAGTTTTGAGTCTTCGGAGCAGGTACACTGGTGATGTTCGTAGAGGTCGATCTTCTGCCATAGATGCGTGAGGGAGCTGAAGAACTGAGTAACATACATCTCTCATTGACATAGGTCATGGAGAGTGTTCTCAGTCTCAAACAGCTCGGACACATCTTCGGAGTTGGAGAAGATTTCTCTAGCTGCTTGCCAGATTTTCGCTGCCATTGGATAAAGGAGGAAGGTTTCCCCGATTTCGGGATGCATAGAGTTTATGAGCCAAGACATCACCATGTTGTTTTATGCCTTCCAACTCTTAAATTCCGGTTCTTCGATCTGCGGAGATGTAGCCACGCCTGTGAAGTAGTCATCTTTACCTCGTCCTGATATGAACATGAGCACAGATTAAGACCACTGTAGGAAGTTGTGGTCATTGAGTTTGTGGCTTGTGATATGTTGGGAGAAGGATTCAGATTGAGATTGAGTGGGCGAGGTCTGCAAGGTGGTCGAAGTGGTGTTGAGGGCGGATGAGTTTTCGAAGGAGTTCATGATGATTGAATTTCTGTGCTCTGATACCATGTAGAAATAAAGAGGGAAAAATTTCGGAAACGAGAGAGAGTGTTCCGTACTTTGAATATTATTTCTTATATTTTTTATATGAACTTGTATCACCTATTTATACATATGGTGGATACATTAGTATAGACTAGATACATGAGCGTGTAATAAATGCGTGTAATAATTATGCCTAAGAAATAGAGAATTATAAATATTACACAGAGAACAAGACATAAAAATATGATGACAAATAAATGCAACACTTTTCCCATGTGAGATGGGTTCCAAGACGTGAGGGTTCCCGAGACACGGCTGTCAGGAGGAAATGCGAAGTGACGATGTGAAGCTTAGCTTAGGCGAAATAGTGAGGTGAAACTTAGGCGAGGTGACGATGTGACAAGGGAGGGCGAACTGCCGAGCTAGATTTCAACAATAAATAAAAGGATCATGTTTCATATAACTGTTATGATGTTTAAAATTTGGAAAGAAGTCCAAATGTATACAATAACTGTTTTTACTATTACGTAGTCGTATACTATAACTACTAATTACACTTTTGAGATATTACATAAACTTTTATTATCTATTCTCTCATAATATATTAAAAATGCATAATTTGTGATTTAAACTTTTGTTGTTAATAAATTTGGTATTGATACAACTTTTTTTCTAATTATTTTGACACCGAGATCTATTTCTTAGAAAATAAAAGGTGGTTAACAATACCAAATGGCTGTACGACAAATGTAATTAACTAAAATTCATGAATGAAATAATATAAATGATAATGAAATAATTAGGTTAGTAGTTTAATAATCCACACTCTTTTTAAAAAATAACTCATGTTTCATTTGTTTTAAAAAATAGCCTTCCCGATGCATGTGATTGTTCTGTGCTGTTATGTTCTTAGGCAAGCTTTGAATTAGTGGCCAGATGATCACTCCCATATATACTAGAACAAACATTGTGTAGGAACTATACAAAACGTTATACCGTCATTTTTCTTATGGTAAAAACGACACTTCAATTACTAAAACGACGTTACAATTGCAAAAGCGCCTCACAATGCAAAAAAAGAATAACTCTGTCAAACGGGCCAAAAATATGTTTGACCAAAATCGATGACTGGTAAATATGCTTGCAAGCTATTTCATGATGGCACTTGGCCAAGCGCCATTCGCCAAGCGACAAGCGCCAAACGACAAACGTCAATATCCTATAAATAACTCACTCATACCAACCATAAGGTAAGTCATTCTCGACTCGGAAGTCATTCTCGACTCAGAAGTCATTCTGAGCTCAGAAAAGTGATTTCAACTCGAAATTCTCTTAACTCCCATTTTTTCTCTCAAACTCTCAAGAGAAATCTCTCACCTCAAAGCAAAAAGAGGAATAACCTATTTCATTTCTCTTTAGAATTGAAGAAGAAATATTCTCAATCTATGATATTCTCTTTCACAAACGAAGGCTAAAATTATGCTAAATTACATTTCCTCTCAAAAAGTGTCAAAGAGCTTGAGAAATCTAATTTTCATGTTCTTCGCTTAATAAGAGGAACATTTCATTATATATAACCCTTTGTTTCTTCTATTCCAGCTACAGGGAAGAACACGACGAATCACATCGCCCACCTCGATTTTCTAAGGCCTCCATTGCGGTTGTAACACTACGAGATACCCTCTCTCCATTACAATCCTTTCGAAAACCATAAGAAATTCGACACTCACAACCTAAGATCGATACACGTCGCAAACTCGCACCACTGACACGTGTGTCGTGAATGTTATCCAAGAAATCGCATTAACACATAATTATTTTTTTTTTTTTAAATTTTCATAGCACCTTTAAGATTTTTTTTTAAATTCCAAATGCCTCATGTCAATTTATCTAGCTCCGTCTCTGAATCTGCCTACCGAGTCTACCACTACATCACTTTGTTTTTAGTTTCAAGCATTTCACTCAATAAGCATAATTTTCTATTGTTTTTTTGGTGGAAATTGCACGTGATAGTACTTTATTAAAAGGAGTCGCAAAGTTTTTTAACGCGAAAATATTTTTTTTCAAGTTGTATATAATCATTTTTTTTATATTTACGAAAAAAATCGTTCAATGTTTTTAGCTTTATTTAATTTTTTTGTACGATTTACATTTTTTATCTATATAAATCAAGGATTGAAAAACCGGGGGAACCGGACGGGAACCGGTCCGGTTCCCCCTTTTTGGAGCTACCCGGCACCGGAACCACCAAAACCGGAGTTTTCTGGTGGTTCCGGGGGAACCGGACCGGGATCCGGGTGGGAACCCGGTTCCCACTTCCCGGTCCGGTCCAGGTAAAAAAAAAAAAAACCGGGTATAAATACCCGGTAAACCTAAAAAAAAAACAAATGGGACGGTAAGCTCGAGAGGATTTCCCGGCGCGACCCGCCGTCTCGCCCATTTCCCGACTCGCCGAAGGCCAAAGTTGCCCAGATCCCCCCGGTAAGGTGAGCTTCCCGGCCAATTTTATTTTTTTTTTGATGATTTTGAGTTTTTAAAACTTTAAATCTTGAAATTTCTTGATAATTTTTTAAGATTAAGTATAAATTGATAGTTGTGAGCATTGATGTAGTGTTGATTTAATTTTGTGTTGATGTTTGTAATTTTTTTGGATTTAATCCGAATTATTTAGTAAATTTGTGATTAGTTAGTGATGATTAAGTTTATGATGAACTTGTTTATTGATTTATGAAGAAATTTGGTGAGTTGTTTTTAATTTTAGAGTTTTTGTGTTGATGTTTGTAATTTTTTTGGATTTAATCCGAATTATTTAGTAAATTTGTGATTAGTTAGTGATGATTAAGGTTATGATGAACTTGTTTATTGATTTATGAAGAAATTTTGTGACTTGTTTTTAATTTTAGAGTTTTTGTGTTGATGTTTGTAATTTTTTTGGATTTAATCCGAATTATTAGGTAATTTTGTGATTAGTTAGTGATGATTAAGGTTATGATGAACTTGTTTATTGATTTATGAAGAAATTTTGTGACTTGTTTTTTATTTTAGAAATTTTGTGTTGATGTTTGTAATTTTTTTGGATTTAATCCGAATTATTTGATAATTATGTGATTAGTTAGTGATGATTAAGGTTATGAATTATGATGAACTTGTTTATTGATTTATGAAGAAATTTTGTGACTTGTTTTTAATTTTAGAAATTTTGTGTTGATGTTTGTAATGTTTTTGGATTTAATCCGAATTATTTGATAATTTTAATTTTAGAGTTTGTGTATATTACAAGTTGATAATTAGTTAGTGATATTGTGTAAATGTTATTTGTTCATTTGTAGATTACAAGTTGCAAGAATGTCGGCCCCCGACCCAGCTAGGAAGTATTGCACACCTATTCCCGGGAAAAGTAGCGGCCACAAGTGCATATTTTGCGAGCACATTATGGGAGGTGGCGGCATCACGAGAGTGAAAAACCACCTAGCCCATGTAGACCCAACGAGGAGTGTCAAATTCTGTGAGAAAGTCCTTCCTGAAGTGAGAGAAGAGATGCAAGCTTTACTTCAAGGCAATGTCGTAAAAAAGAAGAACAAAAAGTCGTTGGAAGCTACGCTTCAAAAGACATTGACTAAAAATGTTTGCGGGGAAGAATCAAACGAAGAAGCATACGAAGCGCAATTACGAGCAGTTATGAAGAGGTCAAGACAAGAGGCGGCGCAGACGGAATGGGAGGCTCGGATGATGTCGGGGCCCGGCAGCGGTTCTACGGCAAAATCTCCACTAGCTGCTCCGTCATTATATAAGTCAGCGAGTGCGAAGCAAACAAAAATTGATGAGATCGTGGATCCGAAGAAGAGAACGTGGCTCGGAAGACACATAACAAAATTCTTTGTTCACCAACATGTGCCGGCGAGTAAGGCCGCCTCGCATGAGTTCAAAAACATGATAGCGTCCGCTCAAGACTTGGGTAATCCTCAATTTGTGATAAGTAATTTTATTTTCATATTGTCGAATCGCATGTGTTCTTGAAACGTTAACATGATGTATATTGGCATATTGCAGGTCCAGGCGTTCCTATACCAACTCCGTATGAAATTCATAACAAATACCTCGATATGGAGGTTGCAGATGCGGAGAACTACCTTGACGAACAAAAGAAGCGGTGGGTAAAATACGGCTGCACCATACTCACTGATGGTTGGACGGGGCCGACCAGACTGAGCATCATAAACATTATGGTTTATTGTGCTGGTGCAATGGTGTTTTTAAAGTCCGTTGATGCATCAAAGCATACGAAAACAGGGGAGTACATCTACGGAATATTGAGGTCAGCGCTCAAAGAAATCGGAAAAGAGAATGTCGTCCAAGTTGTGACCGACAACGGTTCGAACTGCAGGAGTGCCGGGTTGAAATTACAACGCAAGTACCATGTGTACTGGACACCTTGCGCTGCACATTGTCTAGATCTGATGTTTGAAGATATTGGGAAGAGAGATAGTGTTAAGCAAACTATCAAATCTGCGAGGGATGCGACTAAGTTCATCTACAACCACGGCGGTTCTCAACTTGGATACGCACCATCGCAAGAAGATTTTGATCGTCTTCATCACCCTGCCTTTTTTGATTCAGGATACGGGCGCGGAGGTCAGGGCGGAGGTATGAATGATGCCATGTCATTTACGTCTAGCAATGACGTTGATGACTTGTCCTACAACTTCGGATCGGTATCAATTGGTCCTCAAGGCACAGAGTCATCTTATGATGACGGATCTTCCAGTTACAACTACCAGGACTCCTATGCATCAAGTTACGCTCCCGAAACGGTGCAACCAGTTCCAGGTTATCCCCTCCACTCCATGACTGTTGGTTCATCTCAGTATGAGTACGACTATCACTTGAACATGTACTTTAGTGCATATGCTCATTACATGACTTGGTATGATTATTGTATGACCGCTGCATACGGTCGCTTTGAGTAGTCATTTGTATCCCTCATATGTTGAATTTGTTGAACAATAGTATTTGGTGGATTGTGTTGAACTTTATCATTTTGGTTATTAAACTTACTTTTTGTTGTGTTTGTAATTTCGTATTGTGTTGAAAACATTCTACACTATTTTTAATTTTATGAATTTTATCCTACGTACTTTGTATGTTTTTTTGTATATTTCTTTTTTGAATTCCCCTCGGTAAACACCGGTATTTGACGATATTCCTCTACGGTAACGGTAAGTTCAACGGTATCGGTTTCCTTTTTTTTTTCTCGCTTCCCCCGGTATTCCTTTACGGTACGGGCGGTTACCAGTAAATTCGAAGGCTCGGAACGGTAACGGTAACGGTATTTCGATCCTTGATATAAATCAATATTCATAAGTAACGGATTTAAAACAACTATTATTTTAAAAACATTACTCTTTAAAGTTCTGTAATTTTCCCAATTTTATACATGCTAGCCAAGTCACAAATTACTGATGATCACGTTTACATACATCGAAAGATAGACACAATCGCATAATTGGCTTTGTAAAAAAGCTGACTAGACCTTATAATTGTGTATATATATATATATATATATACACATACATATATTGCACTATTTATTTGGCCGTTAAAATGTAAATTAATAAAATCAATTTCATATATACTTCTATAAATAAACAAGTCATTTTCACATTCAATGTTTCTCTCTCAGTAGTATCTATATATACAACCCCGGTGTAGTTGACCGTTGAGAGAATAAATAACACGATCACATATGAGTATGAACTTTTTCCATAGATTTTCAACCCACTGCAAAGCAAGTCTTTCCGAATTCAGCCAATATGGGCCACAGAATTTACTCTCACTTCCTGTTTCAGAACTACACTCGGACAGTGGAGAATTATTATAGTTGCTTCTTTTACTTTTCATTTAACAACTAAATCTAAGGGCCGAACAATCTTTAATCACGTTATAAAACGACGACTTTCTCAACGATGTTAAAACGCAACAATAACTTGAAACTCCGAGTTAATGGAGGTTTCTACGAATCACCGAGCTCAGAAGAAAGCACTTGAGCTCTTCCCAGACGAGAGGCATCAATATCCTGCTGAGCCTCTGCCATTGATAAGATGTTTGCTTCGCTCACCTGAAGCTCATTCCACGGAAAACCCTAAACCCAACGATGAAGACGTGGCTTTGCACATTGGCCTCCCACAACACTCAACACATATCAGCAATAACATTTCAGACGGTTCGAGAGACACGGTCGAGAAGTATTGGATTCCGACGCTGGAACAAATCCTCGTCGGCTTTACTCACTTTTCATGTCATGTCTGTTTCAAGACTTTCAACCGTTACAACAACCTTCAGGTACATTAACAAAATAAATGAATTGAAAATAATCGATTCTGTTTAGGAACTTTTAAAATACCTGATCGTAAAATTGATAACAAGTTATGCTTATATCCGCCTGCTGAATGATTTTTTTTTTTCTTCTCATAGATTTCTAATCATATGTGCTCCAATCTCAAACTTGGTCAAGAAAATCTTATTAGTTAGGCTTAGTCTGTTGGGCTTCTTGTTTTGTTTTTTATTTTTTATATCATCATTCTTTTGAAAAAAAGAAATAAATTAAGAGAGGAGAAGCAGAAGCTCCATAAATGACAGTGATATGGCATGCAGCTTGACCATTCATTCTTGTTTAAGAAAATGATAAAAGGAAGACAAAATATAAAAATATTATTAAACCTGGTATAAATTTAAATAAAATACTTTTAACTATATATGCCTGATTAAAAACCAAAAACATAAGCCCTGACTTTCTCGAGTCTCTATTTTTTTGTTTTATTTATAACTTATCATCACTTCTTCGAAGAAAAAAAAAATTTAAGAGTGCTGAAGCTCCATAAATGATACGGCATGCAACTCTCGACCCTTCATTCTTGTTCAATAATAAATAATAAAAGGAACACAAAAACAAATCATCAAACCGGGTATTAATTTAAACAATATATTATTTAATATGCCTAATTCAAAACCAATGTAATGACCCAAAACATAAGTATACCCCCTACCTTTGTAACTAAACCATTCTTCAACAATAAAAGGAAGACCAAAAAAAAAAAGGTATTAATAAACCGGGTATAAATTTAAACAATATACTATTGATTATGCCTAATTCAAAACCAATGTATTAACCCAAAACATAAGTATAGCCCTGCCCTAACCTTCTTAGGTCTCAAATATTTAATGTTTCATTTGAATATAGATGCACATGTGGGGTCACGGGTCGCAATACCGAAGAGGGGCGGAGTCGCTGAAGGGGCGGCGGCCGGAAACGGAGGGGATGGCTGGGGTGGCATGCTACTGCTGCGCGGAAGGGTGCCGGAACAACATAGAGCACCCGAGGGCGAAGCCTTTGAAGGACTTCCGGACGCTTCAGACTCACTTCAAAAGGAAGCACGGCGAGAAGGCCTTCTCGTGCCGCAGGTGCGCCAAGCCCCTCGCCGTCAAGGGCGACTGGCGCACCCACGAGAAGAACTGCGGAAAGCGCTGGCTCTGCCTCTGCGGCTCCGATTTCAAGCACAAGAGGTCCCTCAAAGATCACATCAAGGCTTTCGGTGAAGCCCACGCCCCTTCCCCATCCGCCTCCTCTTCCCTTTGATTTCCTCTCTCCTCTCTCTCTCTCTCTCTCTCTCTCTCTCTATATATATATATATATATATATATGCATGTATGTCTCCATTCATCTATCCTTATTCTACTTATGTGTACGTTGTGTTTTAATAGTGTTTTTTTAGTTTGACTTTTGCTATATATATATAATATAATATACACAGAGGGGTTCTGGCTTATAATGTTATGAAACTAGGGTAAGATTTCTTTAACTTAGGAAAATCTCACAAAATGCAAGCGTACATACGTGTCGTTAAGTAATACGGACATGAGCATGTATTATCAATCTACGAGGACTTTAGTTTTGATTGAAACTCAGTAGTTTTTTTCTTTTTAAATTAAGGAATAAATAAATATAGGGGTTTTGTTTTGATGATTTTCAATTTGTGCAAAAGTACGAAACAAGGAAATGACAAAAACAATTTAAAAACTCATAATTCAAGAAGGGACATGATTTTATTAGCTCAATGATTTGGTTGGTTATTAGAACAAGTAAAACAAAAAAAAAACAAACTTATTCTAAAACTTCAAAGGGATCCACTAATCTCTCTCGAGTCTTTAAAAATCTAATTGTTAGATGAACTTATATCTTTCGGCTTAGATCCTATTCAAACATACGATTGCAATACACCCGAAATTTCAACCAACTATATCTACCCTAAGTCTTTCTATAGATCTAGGTAGATTTTGTTAGGAATATTGACCACTGAAAATAGAACTGAATATAATATAAAGTTTACTTCATTAGCATTATTTGATTAGTTGGTTAGAATTAATAGCAACTATCATCCATAGCATCCGTATCAAACTGAATTACATGTTGGACATCTAAGTTCGAGTAGTGAGCTAAAACATGGTCGGTGATTGATCCATGCCTCGATAGCTAGATCTAAAATCATATATGTGAAACACAAGTGAAAAGTTGATCACTTGGGTGTAGCATTCTACACATTTGGTATGTGTACATGAGAACCGTAATTAACCCTTAGTCGAAGAAATTATTAACCCATCAAATTGGTGTCAGAGCGATCACTCGTGTTCGATATCCATACCCGTATTTCCCAACAATTGGTATCAGAGTGATTTTTCGTATTTGATACCAACTTATACTTCCCCAACAATTGGTATCATAGCAATTGTTCGTGTTTGATACCAACCTTTTTTTCCAACAAATGATATCAGAGCTAGAGTTATATTCTCGTAGTTTAACATTTGACTCAAGAATCATGGTTTTTAATTAATATAAACATTTATCAAAATATAAGATATATGTTTGATCATTCGTCGTTTTAATTCAAAGCTAAAATTATTCAAGAACATGTTCGTAATATTTTTAATTCGTTCCAAAAGCTAGTTTCATTGGTTTGATTAAATATGGATTATGTTCATAATATTCTATATTTGTATATGAGAATATTTTATTTGGTTTGATCGTTTAGTAATTAAAATATATTATTAGATTTGTTTTATGGTTGCAAATTCTACTTTAAAGGTAGCAAATAAATTTGATTTGATTTGTTGTATATCCTCTTTCAAAGGAAATCTTTTTTTTTTTTTTTTAGTTTTTGTTTTCTAAAATAAAAGATTTGATCATTTTAAGGGTTTTAAAGTAAAGGATTTGAAGAATATATATATGGTTATAGTCAAATCCTATTTCCTCAATTATAACCATAATTATAAGGTTTTATTTTGTTAATTTCCAGATTGCTTTTTAAAACAATTAATATTGAAATGAGAAGTGAGTATTTCAAGATTTATTTTTGCCAGCAAGTTTTTTTATGCTTAAAAAGTGTTTTCTTAATTGGAAGAGGACTTGAGGCCCACACTTAAAAGAAGATGTGACGTGGACTCGGTCAATAACTCCCGCGGGCCGGACTTGCAAATATGTGGGCCCATTGGGCCCACTTCACATAGATTTAAAATTTAATGATTTTTCTTATGAAATTTAATTTAATTTTAATGGCCAATGATATTGTGGTGATAACGCTAGTATTAAATACAGTTCTAGAACGCTCCTAATCTAGATGGTACTACTATATTCTAGACTATTCTATTAACAATAATATTTGAGATTTGTGAGCAATTCAAAGTGAAACTATATGTGGAGGGTCATCGGCAGCGTTTCAAGACTCTAGAATCGAGTAAAGAGTGTTTAGAATTGATTATATTTTTTTCTTGAGTGAGGAGTCTATTTATAGGTGTTGGAGGGCTGAAAAGAACTCCAAAAGTCGGATTATCGAAGCCAAGGCCCATGCGGAGCACATGCAAGTGACCGTGCGATGCGTGCGTGATTTGTATGTTTGTTTGTTTGTTTTTTTTTTTTGCCTTTGTGAGCTTTTTTTCGTTTATAGTTGTGGGTCGTATTTGAGTTTTGACATGAGATTCTTTATTCAAGTCACAAAAAATTTAATATTTTCGAAACGACCGACGACAACATTCTCAACCCCAGCCATGGAATTTTCATGTCCCTCTACCCTCGGAATATCAAGTACAAGATTATATATAAATATACTCGGACCAAAAAATAATCAAAGATTCTGGCGTAGAGTTGTCTAACTAAATAATCATTAGAAACATTATAAAATTTCAAAATATTTTTTTTATTCTATTTCTATGTACAAAAAGTAAAAATAATAAAGGTCATAATAAAATAAGAGATTTGTAAGTAACTAGGCCACTTTAAACATGTGATTTTGGATCTAGCCTATATTTGATAAATTTTAGGGATATAGCCAAATGGCTTATGTGGCAATAATTAAAGTCTGATTTGCCCTTATTTATTAACAAATTCGTCATTTTCTCTCTCCTATTTTTTTCAAATAATTTTTTTTACATCAAAACTTGAAAAATTCGTATATTTCTCATACGAACTCGAAATTGAGTGATTTCAGATCCTACAAATTCGTGGCGTCGAGATCTTCAAAAATAGATCCATGTGTTTGATGAAAAATTATGTTTAATGCATCATAGTTACGTTTCCATTTTTTTTTATAATTTAAAAAATTTCCAGTTATTTCCATATTTAAGGTAGTAACGTGATTTTTCTACATCTATGGTATTAAACATGATTTTTCATCAAACACAATGGATCTATTTTTGAAGATCTCGGCGTCACGAATCCGTAGGATTTGGAATCACTCAATTTCGAGTTCATATGAGATAGATATGGTTTTTTGAAGTTTTTATGTAAAAAAAAGTGTAAAAAAAAAGTAGGAGAGAGAAAGTGACGAATTTTGTTAATAAATAAGGGTAAATCAGACCTTAATTATTGCCACATAAGTATGTTGGCTATTTCCCTAAAAATTGTGAAACATAAGCTAAAAACAAATTTCATAGTTTCATTTTGGCTATTTCGCTACAGTGCCCATAAAATAATCAAAATTATACAAATAAATTTATAAAACATCATAATATTTTATTTCCAAGAACTAGTTTTCTAACTCCAGTCAAAATTCCTAATCTCTGAAAAGATATCCTTTGGCAGTATTATTGTTCTTTTAATGCAATCTTGATGTATATTATCTGAGGACAGTGGAGAGGAGGGAATGTTGCCCCACTCGCCTCGTCAAAAGTTTCATGCAGACGGTGGAGCATCGTATTCGAGAATACGAATATAATCTTGACGTGAGATATTGTATTAGGTTTTCATCGAACAATTTTCTATTACATACAACTACGTGTACTCACAACAAGCATGGGTTCTTCTGAGGAAAAAAAAATGGGTTCTTTGAATTGAATTTTGGATGATGGCCACAAATTTGTATAATTTTTTTTCTCGAAAATTTGTAACCTACTTTATCATAGAAAAATTACAAGACTGCTAATGAGTTTTTGAACCCTTTCAAGAATATAGTATATTTAAAAAAAAAATCAAATTCTAAGCAGTTTTTTTTTTAAATATAAAATGACGCCAAAAAGATCCATTATTTTCGGGTTATAACACTTAAGTTCCCATTATTTCACTTAATTATGGGAGCAAGAAATGGCGAGTGGTTTTCTCTTTATGATTTTAAAATTTTGGAAGCGGGTGATGAGTGGTGTGGTGAAGAAGACGTGTGATGGTCTGTTTTTTTCTTTGTTCAATGAAGAGAGAGAGAGAGAGAGAGAGAGAGAGAGAGAGAGAGAGGTTTCTTCTAATTATTTATTTTTATTTAATTTTTCTCATATAATCAAGGTCATTCTTAGATTTTGACACGTGTGTCAACATTTAATTTAACAGTAGAAGTTGTAACGGAGGGACAAATTGTTGATCTTGAGTATTTATCCCGCCACTTTTAAAGAATAGGTACTAAGTGTTACAACGCCAAAATATTGGGTCTTTTGCTGTCATTTCTTCTAATTGAATATAAAAAATTCAACTTTTCACAATGGTTAGTTTGTACCGTTGTAGAAACTTTGTTGTATAACCATAGTTTGTATTAGTGTACGGATACAACGTTTATTTGTACCGTTATAGAAGTTCCATTGTATAATCCATAGTTTGTAGCAGTGTATGGATGTTAAGTTCCATATTTTATGCTACGGGGTGTTATATATAAATAAAAATCTGGTTTTCTCGTTACACAAATGATAAATTTCAGGACACTAAGAAATTAGCCCTTCATTGCAGCCTCTTTCATCTGACGTCTTCACTGACGGTTTATTATTACTATTGCTCCATAAATATGGTTGCTCTTTTATTTTTTGCATTCCGATTTTTCTCGGTGCAACAAAATATATAGATGATCTATTATGGTATATTGACGATTGACCATTTTTATAGAATACTGCGGTTCACGCACGAGAAAGACCATCATCGTGGTTAAAATAATTATTTGGTCGAGAGGAAAGACCATAATAATTATTTGGTTGAGAGCTTCACGTGTGCACCAAAATTCGTCAAGATTATTTATATGAATTATGACTTTTAAAAAAAAAAAATTGATGAAGAATAAAAATTATTTATTTAATTTTTCTAATTATTGTAAACATCACACCGTAGAGATATTGAGAATTGGACTCGAAAACAAAATGCTTTATTAAAAATAAGATAGACTGCAACTCATACAAGTTGATTATTTTTACAACACCGAAAGAAAACACAGAGGAGATTAAATCAACTTAATAAACTATACCCATCTTTAGCCCTGGGAGCCAAAAGAACCTCGCTGATCATCCTATCTAGATTCACCAGCGACTCTTCTTCGGCAGCCTCGACCGCCAGAAGCTTCCATTTGGCGG
Source organism: Urtica dioica subsp. dioica (assembly GCF_054948205.1). Lineage (NCBI taxonomy): Eukaryota > Viridiplantae > Streptophyta > Magnoliopsida > Rosales > Urticaceae > Urtica > Urtica dioica. Next base: position 39,609,776 of record NC_142762.1, read on the forward strand.
CCATGGCGGTCATGAGCCGACCCTTGTCACCGTCCATCAACTCTCTGACAAGCCCTTCGATGACGCCACGCTCAACCACCTCTATCTCAAACCCGACCCCCCACTCCTGACAGCTGTACCGACAGTTCGTCTTCTGCTCCGCAAAGAACGGCCACGATATCACCGCCACTCCGGCGCTCAGACTCTCCACCGTCGAATTCCACCCGCTGTGTGTCAGAAACCCGCCCACCGCCGGATGCTGAAGAACCTCCGCCTGAGAGCACCAGCTCACCATCATCCCTCTCTCCTTCGTCTCTTCCACGAACTCCGGCGGAACCACGGCAGCCTCTCCGGCGACCAGGTCCGGCCTCACCACCCACAGGAAGTCCTTCCCGCTCCCGGCGAGCCCCCACGCGAACTCAACGAGCTGCTCCGACGTCATCACCGTTATGCTCCCGAAGTTGACGTACACCACCGACCCCGGGGCTTTGCCGTCGAGCCAATCGATGCACCGCGGATCTTCCCGCCAGAGGTTGGACTCTATGGATCTGAGGGACTCGTCTTCCATCTCTGGTGACGTCATGAGGTGGAGCGGGCCCACGGCATAGACCGGGGGGAGGCCGGCGGCGGAGATCCCGTCCAACGCGTCCTTCTCAAGGGCTTGGTATGTGTTGAACATAATAGCGCTGCCTCGTTTGACTCTCTGCACTTCTCTGTTGAAGAAGTTGAGCATGACGTCCTCTTTGTCAGTGGTTCTGATGAAGCTCGGGAAGTCCCTCAGCCGAATCTCCTTCATCCCCGGTATCCACTCGATCACCGTCTCCTCCAGTCGCCGCTTCATTTCTTCGAAATCTGATCGTACACTATTAATTAATCAGTAGTGTCATTGTAGAATCTAGGATGATCGATACTGATATTGATATATGGTGAGCGTACCTTGAAAGGGGACGATGCCTTTGTCGATGAGGCTCTTGTAGTGAAAGTAAGCCAAGAAGCCACATGCACTGGTGGTCCAGAACAGGACGTTCGGGATCCCGAGCTCCTCGGTGGCGTCGAGAGTGAAGCTCGAGACCCCGTCGGCGACGACGCAGGTGACCGGAGGGACTTCTGGGTCGGAGTTCAGGCGGCGGAGGAGGTCGCGGAACGGGGCGAGACAGGTGGTGGCGACGGAGGGACAGAGGGCGGTGACTTCCTGAGTGGCGTCGGCGTCGGAATATTCGAGGCCGTCGGGGATGGACTCGAAACGGAACGAGGGAAGGCCGTCGAGGGAGTGGGGCCCACGGGAGCGGAGGAAACGGCGGTGGTTGTACTCCGTGTTGACGAAGGTGACGTGGAAGCCCTTCCAGTGGAGGAGCTTGGCCAGCTTCAGGAAAGGGGTGACGTGGCCTTGCGCCGGGAAAGGCACGCAGACCACGTGTGGCCTTTGGTTTTTCTCCCTCGTCGCCGATATCGAACCCATGATATCGGTTTATCTGAGGGAAAGGAGTTGTGTAGTGTCGGGCTTGACTTCAGTGTGCCTTTTTATAGTGTTGAATAGTACAACATATTAAATAAAATAGGTAAATGGGATAAATTCCATAAAATGCTTGTTAAAAGAAAATATTTACAAATTTTATAATTAATTTTCTTTTCTTTTAAAATAAGAATGGAGTTTTTTTTTTTTTTTTTTTTTTTGAGCACGCACGTATTAGGAATAAATTTTCGTGTGAGAAGGACCATCATGTATATATCACTCTCTTCTTTTGACCACTTTGACTAGTCGTCGAGTGCAGTAATCAATTTGATATGCTCCTACTTCTCAATTCTGAACAAGTCTATTTGGTCAATACATTTGGGCCATACTATTAAAAGAGATATTGAGTATTATTATTCCAAAAATCAAGATTACGAAATTCCATGCGCCATATATTTTTTTTAAATAGTCACACAAGAAAGTGTCTAAAATTTTAATAGCAAAAAATAATATGTTTTTGAGTTGTACATAAATTGTTAAAGATATTTTTAGACTCTGTTTAATTTTATTTATTGTTTACAATTTTTTTTTAAAATATTCTCTCAGTCATTATTTTAGGGTTTCAAGAATCTCATATTTTATTATTATTTGAATTTAAAAGTAACTTACATAAATAAAAAATAATTATAAATTAAAAAACACAAAATGGTACAAAATGATGCTAATTGGGGATCTCAATTCCATCCCATTATAAAATTATATGAAAAATTATATGAATTTAGGCTAAAATTATAAAAAAAAAAAAAAAGGATAAAAATTGTAATTTTTAATAGTTCAAGAGGGATATTTGACTCTCCTAGGTCCGACGTAGCTCCTGGATATAAGGGTCGTTGTTGATCACTTTATATATATATTGTTGACATACAAAAATGGTACAACAATTGTCTTGCGAGGAGCACTAGGGTCCGAGTTGTCGACGGAGAGACAATGTTTAATTGTTCTCGATGATTTTTCACGGAGAGATGTTGATCTAGACATGGTCTACGATGTTCAAAAAGTACTTGCCTTTAATCTTAATGCTACCCCCTCCTTCTAGCGTCAAAATGTTGACATACAAAAATGGTACAACAATTGTCCTGCGAGGAGCACTAGGGTCCAAGTAGGGAGCCCCGACCACGCATAGGTTCCAGGTAGGATTTTCTCTATATATAGACGAATCTAGTACAAGAGAGCAGGGGTGACCGTGCTCTTGATGAGCTGCCTGCGTACCCGCGTTTGCGGGATCAGGTCATGACGTAGTTCAAGAATGTGGATGAGGGTGCTTTTGGATAGGTGAGATTTCCGGCGTATACTCCTCCCTCCTTCTTTGTTGATTTGCTTCCATTTTATAGAGTTGAGTTTTGAGATAATGGGGAGTTCAAACCCATGATCTAGAAGTTACTTTGTAACTTCCCCATTATCCTTGTGAGTGAGTGGTTATCATGCATAACCGCTTGGTAGTTATTTTTATTAGAGTAACCATCGAGTACGCGTTCTCAGGTGGTTTTAAATAATGATATGACCACATTTTCTTAGTCTTTCGACGAGGGTCTGACCACATGCTCGGAGGGTCCGAGCACAAGGGTCCGAGTACAAGGGTCCGAGCACGTTCTTGACCTTGCTAATTTTATGTGTAACAGCAGCCTTCCAGTTTCTTATTATTTTGGTAAAAATGATACGTAACTATATTGCACAATCCTCGATTTAATTATTCATGGAATGCTTTTCTTGGATTATTCCTCGTGATGTTCCGAAGTTGATTATTTGTCGGCTTAAAAGCCGAGATTCGACTGAGGTGTCTTCATGAATTTCTTTTATATTCTTCTCATACCTCTGACTACATCTTATGAAATTTTTTCTATATCGTTCTCATACCTCCGAGAACAAACTTGAAATTTCATTCGTGTGTGCTCATACCCTTTGAGCTAACACTTATTATTTTTATGAAATTTCATTTAAGTCTTTTTGCTCTTGACTTATGAGCAAAGACTACATTTTATGAAATTTCTTCTATGTTGTTCTCATACCTCCGAGAACAAACTTGAAATTTCATTTATGTGTGCTCATACCCTTTGAGCTAACACTTATTATTTTTATGAAATTTCATTTAAATCTTTTTGCTCTTGACTTATGAGCAAAGACTACATTTTATGAAATTTCTTCTATGTTGTTCTCATACCTCCGAGAACAAACTTGAAATTTCATTCGTGTGTGCTCATACCCTTTGAGCTAACACTTATTAATTTTATGAAATATCATTTAAATCTTTTTGCTCTTGACTTATGAGCAAAGACTACATTTTATGAAATTTCTTCTATGTTGTTCTCATACCTCCGAGAACAAACTTGAAATTTCATTCGTGTGTGCTCATACCCTTTGAGCTAACACTTATTATTTTTATGAAATTTCATTTAAGTCTTTTTGCTCTTGACTTATGAGCAAAGACTACATTTTATGAAATTTCTTCTATGTTGTTCTCATACCTCCGAGAACAAACTTGAAATTTCAATCGTGTGTGCTCATTCCCTTTGAGCTAACACCTATTAATTTTATGAAATTTCATTTATGTCTTTTTGCTCTTGACTTATGAGCAAAGACTACATTTTATGAAATTTCTTTTATGGTGTTCTCATGCCTACGAGAACAAACTTGAAATTTCACTTATGTGTGCTCATACCATTTGAGCTAACACTTATTAATTTTATGAAATTTCATTTAAGTCTTTTTGCTCTTGACTTATGAGCAAAGACTACATTTTATGAAATTTTTTCTATGTTGTTCTCATGCCTCCGAGAACAAACTTGAAATTTCATTCGTGTGTGCTCATACCCTTTGAGCTAACACTTATTATTTTTATGAAATTTCATTTAAGTCTTTTTGCTCTTGACTTATGAGCAAAGACTACATTTTATGAAATTTCTTCTATGTTGTTCTCATGCCTCCGAGAACAAACTTGAAATTTCACTTATGTGTAATGGTCAGTTACGTAGGGTGATCAGTCCTACATCCTTGATAGATATTAAGTAACCGTTCCCTGAATTGTGCGTAATGGGTGGTTGTTTTATCGAGTGTTTTGTTTTGGAATTTACACGTGTTTGATTTGTTTTGACTAGTCTTTGACCTATTAACTTCTTATCTTTGAAGTTCTGATTGATAGGGTTCGTTCTTAACTTATGAACGGGTCGTTTCTTCTCAATAGTGAGCTCTCAGGCCTATTTTACCTGAGCTCGGTGCTGGATTCCTTGCGTCTTCTCGGGATTCTGACCAGCCTACTCGGCTTAGACAAAATAATCCCGTAACAGTAGCCTTCTAGTTTCTTAGTATTTTAGTAAAAATGGTAAGGAACTATTTCAGTTTGATTTCGCTGCAACTCAACTGTGTTCATTTTTACCTTATTCATTCCTCGGATTCGCCCTGAGAAGTACTTTTGTTCATTATAGAACGTTGTATTTTCTTCCTCAACTTTAGGCCGAGAAGAGATTCGCTTGAATCTTTTAAAACAAATATTTTTGTTAACGGTGTCATTTTACTTTTATCGAGAGTGAATCGTATCGAGAGTGAATCGTTGCGGTTCTTACTCGAAATTTCATTCGTGTATGCTCATACTTTTTGAGCTAACACTTATTATTTTTATGAAATTTCATTTAAATCTTTTTGCTCTTGACTTATGAGCAAAGACTACATTTTATGAAATTTCTTCTATGTTGTTCTCATACCTCCGAGAACAAACTTGATATTTCATTCGTGTGTGCTCATACCCTTTGAGCTAACACTTATTATTTTTATGAAATTTCATTTAAGTCTTTTTGCTCTTGACTTATGAGCAAAGACTAGATTTTATGAAATTTCTTCTATGTTGTTCTCATACCTCCGAGAACAAACTTGAAATTTCATTTATGTGTGCTCATACCCTTTGAGCTAACACTTATTAATTTTATGAAATTTCATTTAAGTCTTTTTGCTCTTGACTTATGAGCAAAGACTACATTTTATGAAATTTCTTCTATGTTGTTCTCATACCTCTGAGAACAAACTTGAAATTTCATTCGTGTGTGCTCATACCCTTTGAGCTAACACTTATTATTTTTATGAAATTTCATTTAAGTCTTTTTGCTCTTGACTTATGAGCAAAGACTAGATTTTATTAAAATTTCTTCTATGTTGTTCTCATACCTCCGAGAACAAACTTGAAATTTCATTTATGTGTGCTCATACCCTTTGAGCTAACACTTATTATTTTTATGAAATTTCATTTAAATCTTTTTGCTCTTGACTTATGAGCAAAGACTACATTTTATGAAATTTCTTCTATGTTGTTCTCATACCTCCGAGAACAAACTTGAAATTTCATTCGTGTGTGCTCATACCCTTTGAGGTAACACTTATTATTTTTACGAAATTTCATTTAAGTCTTTTTGCTCTTGACTTATGAGCAAAGACTACATTTTATGAAATTTCTTCTATGTTGTTCTCATACCTCCGAGAACAAACTTGAAATTTCATTTATGTGTGCTCATACCCTTTGATCTAACACTTATTATTTTTATGAAATTTCATTTAAGTCTTTTTGCTCTTGACTTATGAGCAAAGACTACATTTTATGAAATTTCTTCTATGTTGTTCTCATACCTCCGAGAACAAACTTGATATTTCATTTGTGTGTGCTCATACCCTTTGAGCTAACACTTATTATTTTTATGAAATTTCATTTAAATCTTTTTGCTCTTGACTTATGAGCAAAGACTACATTTTATGAAATTTCTTCTATGTTGTTCTCATACCTCCGAGAACAAACTTGAAATTTCATTTATGTGTGCTCATACCCTTTGAGCTAACACTTATTAATTTTATGAAATTTCATTTAAGTCTTTTTGCTCTTGACTTATGAGCAAAGACTAGATTTTATGAAATTTCTTCTATGTTGTTCCCATATCTCCGAGAACAAACTTGAAATTTCATTTATATGTACTCATACCCTTTGAGCTAACACTTATTATTTTTATGAAATTTCATTTAAGTCTTTTTGCTCTTGACTTATGAGCAAAGACTATATTTTATGAAATTTATTCTATGTTGTTCTCATGCCTCCGAGAAAAAACTTGAGACTTAAATGAAATTTCATTTTGGTCCGTGCTCTTGACTTATGAGCAAAGACTAAGATTTTAGGAAATTTCTTTTATGTTGTTCTCATACCGAGCCGAGTAGAAGGTACCGAGGCCGAGTAGAAGGTACCGAGGCCGAGTGGAAGGTATCGAGGTCGAGAAGAAACTTGAAATTTCATTTAGCGAGATCTATCCCGTCCATACCTACAAGTTATAGAAACATATATCTAGACTATTGTAAATTAATGAAAATATATTTAAAATAGTACCTTTTTATGCGTTTTTCGTGGGTTAGAGCATGTGCTCGGACCCTCTTCTCGACATCCATATCCATGCTCCTTATTTTTATAAGTTGTATTTGTTTTGATGTTATGGCCATCTAGCCATTTTAATGTGCTAGATGCCCTTAAATTATGCTATATTAAAGCCTTCCAGCCTTTCGGTGCGTGCTAGGCATTTTTTGTTTTTTCTAGTCATCCAAGCATCTAGACGTGCTAGACACCATTTTTTTTTTGTCGTTTTCGACGGAGAGATAATGTTTAATTGTTCTCGATGATTTTTCACGGAGAGATGTTGATCTAGACATGGTCTACGATGTTCAAAAAGTACTTGCCTTTAATCTCAATGCTACCCCCTCCTTCTAGCGCCAAAATGTTGACATACAAAAATGGTACAACAATTGTCCTGCGAGGAGCACTAGGGTCCGAGTAGGGAGCCCCGACCACGCATAGGTTCCAGGTAGGATTTTCTCTATATATAGACGAATCTAGTACAAGAGAGCATGGGTGACCGTGCTCTTGATGAGCTGCCTACGTACCCGCGTTTGCGGGATCAGGTCATGACGTAGTTCAAGAATGTGGATGAGGGTGCTTTTGGATAGGTGAGATTTCCGGCGTATACTCCTCCCTCCTTCTTTGTTGATTTGCTTCCATTTTATAGAGTTGAGTTTTGAGATAATGGGGAGTTCAAACCCATGATCTAGAAGTTACTTTGTAACTTCCCCATTATCCTTGTGAGTGGGTGGTTATCATGCATAACCGCTTGGTAGTTATTTTTATTAGAGTAACCATCGAGTACGCGTTCTCAGGTGGTTTTAAATAATGATATGACCACATTTTCTTAGTCTTCCGACGAGGGTCTGACCACATGCTCGGAGGGTCCGACCACATGGGTCCGAGCACAAGGGTCCGAGTACAAGGGTCCGAGCACGTTCTTGACCTTGCTAATTTTATGTGTAACATATATATATATATATATATATATATTTATATATATCGATGCGATTTCTCTATTGTACGCTATTAGTAATATTGTTTAGTAGTACAACCAGCAGTCATCGTTTCCATATGTTTTCTCATTTGAGACGAATGATTTTCATACAACCTTGAAGCAAAAACTACATACACTAATAGGCCAAAATTTGTAGAAAGCCTCAACCCGTCCCGTTTTTGGAATGAGAACCACATCTAAAAATAAAAAATCTCCGAATTCTTGAACAAAGGCCACTATGGAGCCCCATTACTCCCAAAAACTTTTTACATAAGGTTTCTTGGAGACAATCCGAGAGCACTGCCCCTTCGATTCATTCATCGCCAAACTCTTTTAATTTAAAGTAATTTAATTAATGTTTGAGTTGGATGACAAGCTATTCCTAATTCCAAAAATGATTGAAAAAAGGAAATTATAATTATTAAAGAAAATATATGAAAAGGTAATCTAGCAACGTAGCCAATTTCAAACATGGTTTTAAGGATGTAGCCAACGTTTGGTAATTTTGTAATCTAACCATTTACAGAAATAAACGGTTAGAAAATATCGAAAATACCCTTATGTAACATAAATCATAGAAACCAAATACTAGCCAACGTTTCAGCCAGCCGAAGTTTATCGTGCGTAAAATAAACGGAAATTAACTGAAATTTACAGCTATGAATTACCTACTATACCCTTGTGATCAAATTTAATTGAAGAAAATAGTAGCCAACGTTTGAGGGAATTCTAATCTACACGTGACTGAAATTTGGTTAATTTGAATACATAAAAGGATATTCGTTAATGTAATAAGAAATGAAAGAAATATTAATTGATTGTAGAAGTCAACTAAAAAAATGTGTATTGCAAATTTGATCGGCTTGTGAATAACACCGTATTAAATGCGTATTAAAGGAAATGAAATAAATATCAATTGATAACATCATCGACAACTTCAAACTGGTGGGCATTGATCGGCTCTACCTGAACATATGTAAATTTACCATAATTAACAGAAATTAACAAAGCAGCGGAGATTAACAAAAAAATATAAATAAATAATAAACGCTCAATAACCAACTTTGTCAAATATAGATTTTTTTTAATTCTAAATATATACACGTGTATTAACTTCAAAAATTCGTATTGAAAATTTGATCGGTTTGTGAATAACACCGTATTAAATGCGTATTAAAGGAAATGAAAGAAATATCAATTGATAACACAATCGACAACTTCAAACTGGTGGACATTGATCGGCTCTACTTGCACATATGTAAATTTACCATAATTAACATAAATTAACAAAGCAGCGGAGATTAACAAAAAATTAGAAAGAAATAAACGCTCAATAACAAACTTTGCCAAATATAGATTTTTTTTTAAAATTCTAAATATATACACGTGTATTAACTTCGAAAATTTTGGTTGATCAAACGTGGGCTACAAGTTTTATAAGCAAATTCTAGTAGAGAATATTATAGTAATTAACATCTTACATAATTAAGACACGTCATCATTTTTTGCTAGAGTGAAAATTTGGACGAAACGTGACTAGATTACAATTTTAACGTTTCAGGTGGCTTAATTCGACTAATTTTTCAAAAAAAAAAAATTGCACAACTAATGTGAAATTATAAAATTCTTTACCAAGTTTTAACTAATAAAAAAAATGTCTAATACTAGTTCGTATGGTGCTTTCTTTTTACCAATGTTGTAGCCCGATATATATATATATATATATATATATATATATATATATATATATATATATATATATTTTTAATGATTTATATATGATTATCTACGATCCTATTTCACTACAAGAACAAAAGAATGTTGGCCGAATAAATATCGGGGCCCTAAACAAAATTTGAAGATCATGCCTTTAAAATATATATAAAATAAAAAGTCGGTCGCAGTACAAACTACAGTGTGTGTGCAATGGATTTTTGGAATGAAAAAAAAAATGAAATTTAGCAATGTTATAAATGTGTGTAACGGATGAATTGCTGAAAATACCAATTATTGTGTTTTTTTTTTTTTTAAATGAATCACATTAAAATGGGCCAATAATATTAGCAATTATAATGGGGTCTTATTCGGCCAAAATTCGAGACTAGTGGTTGCTTAACTTGCTTCACTGCTGGTCTCAAAGGTGTGAGGTTCCATCTAAAATCACGCTTGATAATTAGAGGAATAACCCACAAGCTTTATAAAGAGCCCATTATCGTAACACCCAGTCGATGTGGGACTATCCTTGATACACCCCCTCACGCGCACAGACACAGACACACATCGGCACAGGCACTGGAAGCGTGAAGTATAGGCCCGATCAGGTAGCCCACAACCAAGAATGGGCCCCGCTCTGATACCATCTTAAAGGTGTGGGGTTCCATCTAAAACCAAGCTTGGTAATTAGAGGAGTAACCCACAAGCCTTATAAAGAGCTCAGGATCGTAATACTCAGTCGATGTGGGACTATCCTTGATACACCCCCTCACGCGCACAGGCACAGGCACACATCGGCACAGACACTGGAAGCGTGAAGTATAGGCCCGATCAGGTAGTCCACAACCGAGAATGGGCCCCGCTCTGATACCATCTTAAAGGTGTGAGGTTCCATCTAAAACCACGCTTGGTAATTAGAGGAGTAACCCACAAGCCTTATAAAGAGTCCAGGATCGTAACACCCAGTCGATGTGGGACTATCCTTGATAGCTGGGCTGGTCCTGCTTTCTGTCAATACATTTATGCAATAGTCTAGCAGCAGATATTATAGTTCAATGATATTAGGATCAAATTATATTATTATTCATAAATATCTCTACGGCCATTTAATTATTGAGATTCGCATATACCATACTTCTTAAACTAGATCTAAATCAATTTCATGATTTAAATATCTTTTGAGAAGTCATCTTTTGTGCAATTTATATGAATAAAAAGATAACATTGACAAAATGAATATTATAGTTTATGGGATAATCCATTATCTTGGAATCACAAGCACAAAGGTTAATTCTTTTCTCTCAAGGTCTCTACCAAATCTGAGTTCTTTGTAATACCATAATAATTAACATTGAGTGTATATGGGGTGCTGTTTGTAAGAAGATTTATTAAAAAAAAACAAGAAAGATTCATAAGTGTTATTCGCTGATCATTCCCTTGCATTGTCACGTTACTCACGTATCATCCTGGCTTCTCGGATGGCACGCAAACGGGAGGACGGCATCCCGAGGCACGCGTCAGCCTCATGGAAGTACCGTGTACCGCGTGAAATGGAGACGGAAATTTTCCTTCCGACACGTGACGGAAATGGCAGGGGAGTGTCGGAAGATATGGCACGCGATATTGCCGTTGGACACAAAATGACTCAGTATTAATTGCTATCTGCGTCTGTGTGTGTGTGTTGTACTGTATAATGTTTTTTTTATTTTTATTTTTTAAATCTCAGCCGTTAGATGAACAAAGATTAAGATCTGGACGGCTGAAAAAAATTTGTCTGTTAATTGACCGTTGGCCCCCCGATTTTACATAATTCTTTAAATTTTAACCCACTTTTTATTTCTCCTATAAATACATCCGAATTCTACAATTTTAATCACAACTCAATCTCTCAAACTCTCAAAATCTCTCATATTCTCCACATACAAAGTTTATAAGTTTATATTCTAAATTTATTTATTTAGTTAAGTTTAAAAATAATTAGTATATACTTAAGTTTTTATTTTACTTAATATTATATAGTTAAGTTTTTTGTTTACTTAATATTATATACTTAAGTATTATATTTATTTATTTAGTTAAGTTTAAAAATAATTAGTATATACTTAAGTTTTTATTTTACTTAATATTATATAGTTAAGTTTTTTGTTTACTTAATATTATATACTTAAGTATTATAATTTTGTTTATACAACTAAGTTTAAAAATAATTAGTATATACTTAAGTTTTTATTTTACTTAATATTATATACTTAAATTTTTTGGAAAACTTAATATTATATACTTAAGTATTATAATTTTGTTTATATAACTAAGTTTATAAAATATTTATTATATACTTAAGTTAGTATTATAATTTTTTTAGATAATTAAGTTTATAAAATTAATATTATATTCCTAAGTTAGTATTATAATGTCTGGAGAGTCAACATCTCGCTGAGGTTCTCGTCGAGGTTCACATGAATCGCGCCGAAGTGGAAGTCGCACTGTCACGCCGTCGCAATCACAACAACAAGACGAGCAACACGACGAAGTTGAACAACCCTCTCCACCTCAACAATTTTCACAAAATTGGGTAAACCTTACTGAAAATCCCAATTACATCGAATATTCTCGACCACAATGGCATCCACCTAATGTCCCTCTAGAATTAGCCCGATTCGCCCCGATCTCCCCTTATCAACCTGAATATCTACCACAATTTCTTTCACAACAACCTCCACCTCCTCCCCGTCCAATTCACGAACAATATGGTACACAATATCATCCTCATCGTGCCCAACCTTCTAGCTCCCATCAAAATCCACACGAAGACCCTTACATGGTGTACCGAGAACAACTCCGTAGATTTGAAGAACAACAACAAGAGGCACCTCAACCACCTCAACACGAGTCATCACCTCCTCCACCTCCACCACCTCAACACGAGCCATCACCTCCACCACCTCCACACGAGCCATCACCTCCACCACCTCAACCCGAGTCACCTGAAGACGAAGCTCCCGAAGCACAACAACTTCCACAAGAGAAGAAGAAAAGAAAATCACGTTCTGAAATGTGGAAATACTTCATCGAGTTCACTGACAACGAAGGAAAGAAGGGAATATGCAACAAATGTGGGAAGCACGTCAAAGCCGACTCTGCATCTCATGGTACTTCATCGTTGCGCCACCACTACAGGGTTTGCGTCTTGAAGGGATCTACATCCATGGTAAGTACCCACGATCCCGTAGAGTTTAGAAAAGAATTAGTAAAGTACATACCGACCAATCATTTTCTCATGTAGAAAGCGCAGGCTTTGGTAGATTTGTGCATTACTTAGTTTCTGGTAGAAACATCATTTCAAGAAAAACTCTTAGAAGTGATATTATGAGAAATTTTTTGGAAGATAAAGACACACTTAGAGCATGCTTCATGTATGCTAGGTTTAACGTGGCCCTCACTTCTGACATATGGTCTGGAAATGCCAAAATGGACTACATGTCCGTTGTAGTTCATAACATAGACCAGTCTTGGAATCTCAACAAGAGGATCGTAGCGTTTAAGAGAATAGAGGGTAGTCATACCGCTGATGCCATACTAGCAATCCTCCTAGACGTTATAGAAGAGTGGAATTTTCAGGATAGAATAATTTCAATAACCCTAGATAACGCCACAAACAATGACGCCATGGTGAGAGCGTTACGTCTTAAGATCCCCAATCAAGAGTGTCTTTTACACCAAAGGTGTGCAACCCACATCATAAACCTCACAGTGAAATCCGGGTTTAGGTATTTTGACGAGTGTATCCGTAAGATTAGAGATGCTATATCTTGGTTAAACAGTTTGAACCAAAGGGTAGACGACCTTAAGAGGCGTTTTTTAATCAACGGTCTTGAGGAGAGACAATTCCACACCGATAACAAGATTAGATGGAACTCAACATTTTTAATGTTGCATTCTTTCTTATCCGAAAGACATGTAGAGATTACATGAGAATTCGTGAACAGAAACGGAGGCCATGACATAACCAAAACAGACATCGCAAGGGCTAAGGTCTTTACTCATTTTCTTCACGTTTTTTACGATGAAACATGTGCATTGTCTGCTGTTTACACACCCACATCTTATTTAGCCATACATAGTGTTACAAAAATTGCCGAACATCTTCATGATTGTAACCATTTTGAAATTTTTCAACCATGCGTAGAATCTATGAGAGCAAAATTTTCAAAATATTGGGGAACTACAAAAATCCCTTACTTATATGGTTTTGCATGCATTCTAGACCCTCGAATGAAATTTGGGGGTTATTTGACATTTTTACAATATTTAAAACATCATACTGGACAAGATTACGTTACACATGATCATGCTAGGGTCGTGGAAGAGTTTTACTCCTTTTTCAGGTTCTACCAGCGCCAAGCTCCTGTATTTCCCGAGCCGAGTCCACCTCGACACTCATCGACAAGCAAAGGAATGTTCCGAGACATAGCTCGTTTTGCTCGAGGGAACTTCATCTCCAAGATCGTCACCGCATGCCCAACCCACTGAAGATACGGCTTCCAACGACGAGATCGCGTTATACACATCTCAACAATTTGCCTCCATGAACCAAGACGACCTCAACTTGCTAGCGTGGTGGCGTCAACACGAGAACATGTTTCCGATCTTGTCGAAGATGGCCCGAGATGTTCATTCGATCCCGGTGTCAACGGTGTCGTCCGAGTCCGCATTTAGTAGCTCGGGTCGCATCCTTGATGATCGTAGACAAAGTTTGAAACCCGAAATGGTCGAGGCTCTCACCATATACAAAGATTGGTGTCAACACGAACAACGTTCTCAAGAAACATTTGTGAACATTGATCTTGTTGATAACTTTGATATTAACTTTCAAAACATGACTATTAATGAAATGTAGTCTTGTTGTAATGCTTTGTTCATAATATTGTTGTAATGTTTTAACTTTATTTAAAAAAAATATTAATAAAGATGAAATTCAGTTTACATATTAGTATCTTATTTTAAAATTTTAACAGTTTAGTCTTTTTCATTTACCATTTAAATTTGTTTTTTTTTTATTTTTTTTAATTCCTTATTGGAAGTTAATGGAAATATGGATTTCCATTAAGGTTAACGGAAATTCCATTTCCGTTAAGCAATGAAAGACATCAAAATGGGTAATGGAAATACCATTTCTAATAAACAATGAAAGGTGGCTTATTGGAAATGAAATTTTCATTACATTCCATTGTCCTAGGATGACTCACGTATAGATAAAGATAAAGATAACATAGCGATTGATTTAACTATTCCGGAAACGAAATGAAGCTCATTGTATTGTTCGTATGATCTAGAAAGCTATAAATACCTAAATCCAAATACACAAGCAAACAAATTTGACCAATTCGTAAGATCTAGAAAACTATATATCTCTAAATCTAAATACATAAGATTCCAATCTGATGAAACATCCAAGAAATGGTCCCTCAATCTGGTTATTACATTTATGTACGCCTAATAACTTCTAGATACATTTCAGCTTTCAAATATGTTATATTCTAATTTACGTTGAATGATAATTAAGTAAGTTCATTGATTGGACAAAAATTGTTAAGATCAATTACGTTGATTGCGAGATAATATAGACCAATTTACCAATATTGTTAAACTGACAAATAAGTTTGCAGACATTTATAGGAGACAATTTGACTAACACAATTTGAAAAAATTACATCGCGATTATAAGAGTAAATGGAACATATCAAGGCTCTTCGGGCGGTTTTTAATTACAAGAAATTGGATAGAAGTTGTATATTAAAGTAAATGATTAAATTTTTAAAAAATTTATTTAATTAAGCAAATATATGTTCTCTGTTTATAAAATTCAAAAAATGCACAACTCGATCAAAATCTCTATTTCAATTTTCAAATAAGTTCAGTATAACAGCGAAATGTCTAAATTTGTGTCTATTTTTTTTTATAACATAACGAACCTCAATGTCATCTTATTACAGCGTTTGATCAAAGGACACACAAACTCAAATTGATTACTATTAAAAAAAATAAAAATAAAAAACTGACAGGCGAGAGATCAAACAACCTTTAAGCTTTAATTAGCTAACAAATTAATTAATTATGTCCATCCTCAGCCCTGGGAGCCAAAAGAACTTGGCTGATCATCCTATCAAGATTGTCCAGCGACTCTCCGGCGACTGCCTCGGCCGCCAGACGCTTCCATTCGGCTGCCCTCTGGGCCATAACCCGGCCCTTCTCTCCGTCCATCAACTCTCTGACAAGCCCTTCGATGACGCCACGCTCCACAACCTCGATCTCCATCCCGATCCCCCACTCCCGACAGCTGTACCGACAGTTCGTCTGCTGCTCCGCAAAGAACGGCCACGATATCACCGCCACTCCGGCCACCAGAGTCTCCAGCGTCGAATTCCACCCGCTGTGACTCAGAAACCCGCCCACCGCCGGATGCTGAAGAACCTCCGCCTGAGAGCACCAGCTCACCATCATCCCTCTCTCCTTCGTCTCTTCCACGAACTCCGGCGGAACCACGGCAGCCTCTCCGGCGACCAGGTCCGGCCTCACCACCCACAGGAAGTCCTTCCCGCTCCGGGCGAGCCCCCACGCGAACTCAAGGAGCTGCTCCGACGTCATCACCGTTATGCTCCCGAAGTTGACGTACACCACCGACCCCGGGGCTTTGCCGTCGAGCCACTCGAGGCACCGCGGATCTTCGCGCCAGAGGCTGGACTCTATGGGCTTGAGGGACTCGTCGTCCTTGGTGGCCAATGACGTCATCAGGTGGAGCGGGCCAACGGTGTAGATTGACGGGAGGCCGGCGGAGGTGGAGATTCCCTTCAAGACGTCCTCATCAAGGGCTTGGTAAGTGTTGAACACTATAGCGCTGCCTCGTTTGATTCTCTCTGTCTCTCTTTTGAAAAAGTTGAACATGACGTCGTCTTTGTCTGTGGTTCGGACGAAGCTCGGGAAGTCTCTCAGCCGCATATCTTGCATCCCCGGTATCCAATCTATCACCGTCTCCTCCAATTGCCGTTCCATGTCTTCTTCATCTGCTCATACAGTGTCGCTTGGAAACTTTATTTTCTAACCGTTATAATATAATCCTCTTAATTATTTGTTTTCGACAATAATTGGAATTTTTCTAAACTTATTTTTCTCATCTAGAATTACACCCGGATAATATATGTGTGGGCCTACCTTTAAAAGGGACGATGCCTTTCTCGATGAGGCTCTTATAGTGAAAGTACCCGAGGAAGCCACATGCGCTGGCGGTCCAGAAGACGACCTCAGGGATTCCGAGCTCCTCCGCGGCGTCGAGGGTGAAGCTCAAGGTTCCGTCGGCGACTACGCAGGTGACCGGAGGGACTTCGGGGTCGGAGTTCAGGCGGCGGAGGAGGTCGCGAAAGGGAGCGAGGCAAGTGGCGTCGACGGAGGCGACGAGGGAGGGGACGTCCTGAGTGGCGTCGGCGTCGGAATATTCGAGGCCGTCGGGGATGGACTCGAACCGGAACGAGGGGAGGCCGTCGAGGGAGTGGGGCCCACGGGAACGGAGGAAACGGCGGTGGTTGTACTCCGTGTTGACGAAGGTGACGTGGAAGCCCTTCGAGTGGAGGAGCTTGGCAAGGTTCATCATCGGCTTCACGTGACCTTGCGCCGGGAAAGGGATACACACCGCGTGTGGCCTTTGCCGTTGCTCGGCTGTCGGTGATATTGAACACATGATATTAATATAATATTACTGTAGTATTGGTCTGTTTGAGGAAAGAAACGGTTCGTGTTTGAATTTAGTGATGCCTTTTGTTGAATAGAGGCGCTACGAGACGTGTGTAAACGAAATTAGAGACTACGACGAGACTTTAAATTATTGTTTATCTTATTTAGAAGAAGAAAAAAAATTGAAAAGTCTATATACTACTATAGAATGAAGGTGCGTTGGATTACCATTTTATCCTTTACTTACGATCATTGTTATCTATCACGGGGGGTCACGACCAGTGCTGCCACGTGTCAAAATGTGTGTGGATCGTTCATTGTCGTGATCCGTGTCACATTTTCATTTACTTTTAGATCTTTCTCTTATATTCGAATGGTTTTTTTTTTTTTTTTTTTTTTTGTCATAATGAAATTTGTTAAGCACACGAGTGGGACCTGATATGAAGCAAAACAACATATATTATTTGTTTTCAATGCAACAGTAATCTTCGGACCAATAAATTGCTTGGCCCTGGGTCACATTAGTTACTTTCTTTTTTGCTCTGACCATTAGATGTTTTATTTCCACTAGAAAGATTAGTCACACACACACGTGTATTCATTCAATATCCCAATATTTCCTCTTTTCGTTTTACTAGTTATTTTGGCCATGGGCGGGCACGGCTTTTATATATCCTTGAATATTTTTCATCAAAATTATAATTTAGACAAAAATAACTACTAATAAAATAAGGAGATAGAATATTTTTTTTATTCATTTTTACCTTTTTTCTGTCTTTGAGTCTCGTTTGTGTAAAAAAAAATTGAGTTTTTTATTTTAAAAAAATATGTTTAACGATTTGTTAACATATATATGTAACAATTGACTGCACTGAAAAAGTTGTTGATTTGTTAACATAAATGTCAACAATTGTCATAATTTATTGACATAGATGCCAGCAATCGGCACAGTTTGTTGACATATATATATATATATATATATATATATATATCAACAATTGACGTGATTTGTTAACATAATTGTCAACAATTGACATAATTTGTTGACATAGATGACACAATTTCTTCACTGTTTATGCTAATATTTTACGCAATTTTTCTGCAATAATACAAAACATACACAAACATTCACTCGGATTATGCACACAAACATACACAGAAAGAAATATACACAACCATTTATCCATGAAAATATGCACAAACATCAATTTTTCGATATAACTTCTCCATGAAAATATTTAAACCTTTAAAAAAAAATTGGTACACGCTTGTTGAGATGGAAGCAGGTTGCTTCAAGCGAGCTTCATTTGTTGAGATGAAAGCGGGTTACTTCAAGCGAGCCTCATTTGTTGAAATGAAAGTTGGTTGCTTTATGCCCTTTTGTCTTTGAGCTTTTCGCTTTGTTTCTTGGAAAGGGCTCACCGTTCTTTTTTGTTTTTGAGTTGATCTTTCATGTTTTTCGGATAGGGAAAAATCTCTCACAACACTTTGTTTTATATTTGTTTTGTAAATTCTTACTGCATGGATTTAGTTTAAAATTTCCAATTAGAACACGCATTATATATATATATATATATATATATATATATATATAGAGAGAGAGAGAGAGAGAGGGAGAGAGAGAGACGTAAACATGCATAAAACAACGCGTGTAATATGCATGTGTTATCTCTTTATCCTATACATTCGTACGATGCCCAGTAATATATTTTGCCTTTTGTTTTCAGCCCGAAATTTTCTAGGGCTCCTCTTTTGTAATAGGTTGGGTCCGCCACTGTACACAGACTCAATATCCACCACAATCAGGGGCGGGCCCAGGTGGTAGACTAAAGATACCTGCAAGATACATACCCAGTGTATCAAGAGCAACTACAAAAT
The DNA here is from genome assembly GCF_054948205.1 of Urtica dioica subsp. dioica. Classification (NCBI taxonomy): domain Eukaryota; kingdom Viridiplantae; phylum Streptophyta; class Magnoliopsida; order Rosales; family Urticaceae; genus Urtica; species Urtica dioica. The sequence goes on from NC_142762.1 coordinate 39,628,934, forward strand.
TTTGAATAAATTATTTTTCATATTCTCAATTTTATATTCAAATCCTTATTTTAAAAAAATACGACATCTTAATATTTTAAAAAGTATTGATTTTAATTATTTTTTATGCATGGAACTGAAAATTTTCGCTACCGGAACAAAAGTTTCTGTTTCATATCTAACGGAATTTCGATCAATATTAAAAAAATTATTTCTTTCAATCGAATGCGGAATTTCGTGCTCCATAAAAGTGGAAGTGAATTTTCTTCTTCCGCCAATTTTTTGAAACCTTAGTCCACACATCTACTATTTCTTTTAACTTTGTTTTCTAAATAACTTGTACTCAGCTTTGAATTACTCAAAAAGTATTTATACCAATAAAGGTAGCGCCTTAAAAAAATATATATAAAATAAAGGAAGCCTATCTTACGTAGGCACAGAAGACTATTTTTATAATATACCATTTGAACTAAATTTCAGACCCTATTTTTGCAGATACGTTTTAGAATAAACTATTGCCTTTGATCAATAATTGTTGAGATAGAAAGTTGCAGTCGTGATGAAGAGGTCTATATTATCCTTTTGACGTCATGGAACAGATAGAAATGTGTGATTTCACATTTTTATGTAACAAACTTATTTTCATGCCTTATTTTGACGATTGGATCTCTGTATGAATGGAAAAGGGGTGGTTCTGATCGGGAAGTCAAATTCCTATTTAAAACTACACAAATTAATTTAATATTAAAATGAAATTATGTAGCTCCACTATTTTAGCAAAATGTGAATCCAAACTTCACTACCTACTACATACTATATTGAATGGTTACATTTTTATTTAACTTTAAAACGACAAATCAACTTTTGAGAAGGTTTGACTTTAATTCAAATATAATATATCGAGACAAAGAGAAGTCAAAATTGGAGACTAGTAATCAGGCTATAAATACCAAAGCAATAGCCAGTTTCAAATACACATACATATTCTGGTCAGAGATCATATATAAACATTAAATCAAGGAAGAAATGGGTTCATATGGAGAGGAAAGAGTAGAGAAGAGAAAGCCACACGCGGTGTGTATCCCTTTCCCGGCGCAAGGCCACGTGAAGCCGATGATGAACCTTGCCAAGCTCCTCCACTCGAAGGGCTTCCACGTCAGCTTCGTCAACTCGGAGTTCAACCACCGCCGCCTCCTCAACTACGGCGCCATCGCCGCCGACATCCCCTCCTTCCGGTTCGAGACGGTCCCTGACGGCCTCCCTCCGACGGACGCGGAGATCACTCAGGACATCCCTTCTCTCTGTCACTCCACTCCCATCCACACCCTCGCCCCCTTCACCGCCCTTCTCCGCCGCCTCAACTCCGATCCCGACGTCCCTCCGGTCACCTGCGTCGTCTCCGACGGCTGCATGAGCTTCACCCTCGACGCCGCCGATGAGCTCGGCATCCCGGAGGTGCTCTTCTGGACCACCAGCGCTTGTGGCTTCCTCGGTTACCTTCACTACAAGGACCTTCTTCAAAGAGGCCTCACACCTCTCAAAGGTGAAAATAATGTTAAATAATAATTATTACGTACCTCTCTCATCACTTTATATGCGACAGCGTAGCCGCCACGATCCACTTGATTATTTGTAAAAAATAAAGAAAAAAATTGATAACAGTATACTTGTTGACTTTCAGACGAGAGTTGTGTAAGTAATGGATATCTAGACACCGTCATTGACTGGATCCCCGAGATGAAAGGAATTCGTCTGAAAGACTTTCCGACGTTCGTCAGAACCACCGACCCCGACGACATAATGCTCAACTTCGTCAACGGAGAAGCGAAGCGAGCGCAGAGAGGGAAAGCGATAATCCTGAACACATTCGAGGAGCTCGAGAGCGGCGTTCTCGCACCGATCCGGTCCATCCTGAAGCCGCCGGTGTACACCGTCGGCGCTCTGCACCAGCTGGTGGACCGCTTGGTGCCAGCGTCGGCTGCGTCGGAGGCCATAAGCTCGAGCCTGTGGAAGGAAGACATGTCATGCCTCGAGTGGCTCGACGGCAAAGCCCCGGGGTCGGTGGTGTACGTCAACTTCGGGAGCATAACTGTGATGACGTCAGAGCAGCTGAGGGAGTTCGCGTGGGGGCTGGCCGGTAGCGGGAGGCCGTTCCTGTGGGTGATCAGGGCTGACCTCGTCGGCGGCGACTCGGCCGTGGTTCCGCCGGAGTTCTTGGAGGAGACGAAGGAGAGGGGAATGGTGGCGCGGTGGTGCCCACAGGAGAGGGTTCTAGAGCACCCGGCGGTGGGCGGCTTTCTGACTCACAGCGGTTGGAACTCTACTCTGGAGAGCCTCTGCGGTGGCGTCCCCATGCTGTGCTGGCCCTTCTTCGCCGAGCAGCAGACCAACTGCTGGTTCGTCTGCGGAGACTGGGGGGTCGGAATGGAGATCCACAGCACCGCCGGCCGAGACGAGATCGCACGGCTCGTCCAAGAGCTCATGGAGGGAGAGAGAGGGAAAGAGATGACTAAGACGGCTCTCCGTTGGAAGAGACTTGCTGATGTGGCGGTTTCTTCCCGTGGTGGCGGTAGTACCGGGTCGTCCTTGTCGAATTTCAATAAGCTTGTTGAGCAGTTATTGAGTTACAATTAATTAATTGTATCAACGGTTTATTCTTTTATGATCATATCTATCTCTTGTATCATTTCCTCTTGTCATTTACCTTGTTTTGGTTAATTAGATTTTTTGCTAGATATATGTTGGAGTTAATAAACATTTCGGTTTAGCTAATTCATGGATAAATCTATGTATCTTCGGAAGGTGTTATGCATTGTGTTAATACATATATTTTAACACATGAAAAAAAAAAATAGCATTAAAAAAAAAGTGACAAAGATATAAATATATATATATATATATGACATGATATATATATATATATATATATATATATATATATATATATATATGACATGATATTGGTTAGAGCGCCATTTCTCTATCTTGAAAATAATAGCTCTACTAAAAAAAAAACATATGTCAGGCTCACATAATCAAGCCTACTACTCAAAGACAAAGTCAACTCGAACCCATCCCCATTTCAAGACTCGGCTCTTTAAAAAAAACAAGGCCTTGCCGTGTCAATACAGACAAGACCACCGCCAGAATAGGTCCACAACCAAGACAAGTCCATGGCCAAAACAGGTTCATGTTCACAGTTCCACCACTTTTGGAGTTCGCAACCTCTTTGGATTCCCATCTCAGTTTCCAACCTCTTGGAGTTCAAAATCTTTTGGAGTCCTCGACCTCGGAGACCAAGATCTCTAAGAGTTCCCAACCCCAGAGTCTACGATCTCTTGAAGTCCCCAACCTCAAAGTCCTTATCCAGCTTCCACTTGTATCGATTCTAATGAAGTTGCTCATGGTGTGAATAAATGCATGCTAAAGGGTTTCGCCCTTTAGCATGTTGAGTTGGGGTTTTGTTCCATAGCTGAGGTACCGGCCTCTGCCCGAGATATATTTATGTGGTTATCTGAGCTTGGGTTATATGTAACCGCTCCTTAGAAATAAACTAAGTTGATATAAGTACATTCTTGTATTGTCATATGCTTAGGGTTGGAGTAGTGGAGATTAATATCAAGAAGATCTTACGTAGAATGTATGGCAACGTCAAGTTTGAGAGAAAATAACTTGAAAATCTAAAGAAATCAACAAGAAAAAATAAAATTAAAAAATTACTTTGATTCAAGTTGGAATTACATGATGAGTGAGTACGAAATGCACATATTTAGACAAACTAAAGATTTTGAGTTGTCACATTGGACGAAGCTAGAAGATAGCAAATTTTGAATAAGGATTATCTATTTTACTCTAGTTGTCCGTACTTGACTCTTATTTGATTATTACCTATTTGAATAAGGGTTTGAGACAATTGAAATGGGAGAGCTCATTATTTATTCATTTGATTTGTATACATGGAACGATATAATATTAAACGGCAGTTATCCTTGTCTTATTCCAATCTTTGAAGGTTCCTTAGATTTTCTTTCTTAAGCCCGAGTTCTTCTAATTGCTTGCTTGATTTTTTTTTATATGAGAGCTCATCAATTCGCTCGATTTGTATATGTAAACAACATCATAGATAAAATCGATATTGTTTGCTCGTTGTATTGTTTAATTCGTAGCAAGTCACTTTTAGAATACCTAAAAAAAGTGTAATGGAAAGTAGAAACGAACACCAATCAGTATATGCATTTCAATTCAACTTAAAAGAATAAAAAAAAAAAAATTAAATAGCTGATTAGCTAAATGATCATTGGAACTTATAAATGTTTGCAAATATTAAATGTTTAACAAAGTCTAAAATCTTCATTTATGTAATATATGTATATAAGAAAAATTCATAATAATTGATTTCTAATAACTAATTATCGAACTTTGGTCAAAGTCTTACTAATCTCAAGAAGATTTACTTTAGCAGGCATATTTGATTAATGCAATCTTGATATGAGGTATGAGACATTGGAGGACTCGCACTCCCACTCGCCTCGTCAAAAGTTCCATTGGTGAAGCGTATTGTCAAGAATATGTGTGCAATTTTGATACGATATATTATTTTATTAGATTTTATAGGAATTAACTTCCATCATCAAAAGTTCCATACATATGGTGAAGCGTATTGTCAAGAATATGTGTGCAATTTTGATACGATATATTATTTTATTAGATTTTATAGGAATTAACTTCCTTCAAACTGTTTTCTATTACACAGTAGATATTACTACGTGTACAGTGTACTCACATGCCTCGAGAGCGAGAGCCTTGCCTTAAAGTTCGGTATTGCGCTTTTCACAGCTACCCCAATTCGTTGGATTTAATTTCGAAGTAATTAACCCTTGATCATGACCCGATTTGACATTGTTGTGCTGCTTTCAGAATTGCTTTTAAAAAGTGCTGTCAGAAAAAGTGTTGTCAGATAAAATAATGTACTGTTTGGTTAATCAAAATAAAAAACAGTTGATTTTCTAAAAAGTTACTGTTTAGTGTTTTGTAAACAATTTTATTTAATTAGCTTCTAATGTCAAAAAAGACTAAAGTAAATCTAAATAATATTAGGTGAATCTCAATGTTATTATAAATAGCAAAAAAAATAATTTAAATAATTTGATCATTTTTAAATAATATAAAATAAAATCTCATCTGTCTAGAAAAAAAATATCATTAAACGAATAAAAATTACTGTCCCATCAAACTTGCAGCAATATGATCCCTTAAAATTTTCATCTATAAAGTTCCTGAATTGTCCTGACCTTCGCCATTTTCATTGCCGTCGTGATCATCATCTATAGTAGTGTTATCTTCAGTTGTATCTTCAAAATCCATATCATAATTTGCGTACTTCCTGATAAAGTTACGCAAAGACATTGTTGCGATAACTATTTTTACTTGTTTGCCAAATGGGTAGTTAGGCATATCGCGTAGTACCTTCCACTTTTTCTTCCAAACTCCAAATGTTCTCTCAATCACACTTCTAAGAGAGGAATGCGCATGATTAAATACTTCTTGGTAACCATTTGGTTGTCCACTTGAACGAAATACTGGAAGATGATATCTTTCGCCTTTGTATGGTCCTAAAAATCCCTTAATTAATAGATATCCAACATCAACCAAGTAATATTTACCTATGAAATAAAAATAAATTTCAAAACATAGAAATAATAAATTGTTATTAAAATTCGAAAAAAGTATATTTGATGTGAAACGAACCTGTAGGCGGCTTTGGAAACTTAAGACTAGGATCACGCAAAGCTGTTAAGAGTATCTGGCATCATGAGCCGAACCTTCCCACCCCGCATATACGTAGGTAAATTGCATATCAAAATTACACACACTGCCATGATGTTTTGAGTTGGAACTCCTTTTCTTCCAATGAATGGTACTTGATCTTCAGGAGATATGATAGCAGAAACATGGACACCATCTATAGCACCAATACAATCCTGAAAAATCAATAAAATAGGTAAATGAAGAAAGGAAAAAAAAATTAATCATAAAATTTATAAGAAGAAAAACATAATTACCTTAAAATGTGGCATGAATCTATTGTCTTTCAAAATTCCTTTTGGAGTGGATTTGAATTCTAGATCTTCTGGCTTCAAATTTTTTACACTCATCGTACATATGCAATCCAACACCATATTAAAATATCTATTGACAGTCTCTCCAGAATGTTGAAATCTTTCGCTGAATCTATTTGAAGCGCCATGACCTATTGTAAATAAAAACATCGCCAACATTTCATCAACAGTCATTCTTCTTGAGTCTTTCAATCCGTAGTTGCTTCGTAATTCAGTACTTAATTTGATAAACACATTTATGTCCATTTTGAACATATTATAACATATACGTCCATGCCCTCTTAACATCTCCATCAGCCACGCATGTCCAGTTTAAGAAGAAGTCATACATGAGTCTTGTATATGTAAGTCACATAATATTGTCGAATAAGATGGGCAACTGTGCAGATGATTTGATCCGTGATACTTTCTTCGTCCTCGTCAATATTCATCTTCTAATTATTCTATATAACAACACAACATTTTCAAACTGTAAAAGATCATATATATATAATTATGACACTCAAAAGTAAAAGAAAGTCGTTACAAACTTAGAAATATCCCTAAAAAACTTAAAAGTAGTAAAAAAAAAAAAAAGACACGTCATATTCTTTCAGACTGTTCAAATTTGTGCCATGTAAGTTTCTTGTCCGGATCTTCAATTGACATGAACATTTCTCTTTTCTCCTTGATCATGAACAACCTGGTTGTAAATAAATGTAACTCGCTACATATCTCCACTCCAGGTAAGGAAGTGACAATTTTCATGACAGTGGCTAAGTTAGAATCAAGTTGATCATTTGATGTGGTTGCCGGTGCACTCCATTTTTCGACAGCTTCACATAAGCGATCAATTTGTGCTGATAATTTCACCGCACCTCCGATTTTCTCACTTTTTCTCTCTCTTTTTCTTTTCAAGGAACCGAACTCGCCTGATTTAGAGTTAAATTTTTGGTACTCGAATCATGTGACTCGTTATCACTCTCAAGTGGAGCAACATCTTCTACTCCATTGCTAACCTCACTTGAAATAGTTCCAAAGGCAGGTGTCCAAGCATGATCACCAGTTGCTGTGGTATTCATAAACATCCTATCTAACATCTCTATAAATTCTGGTTGAAAACCTTCTTTTCGAAATTTCGCTGCATTAGGGTGCATCTGTAAAATGAATGATCAATTTTTAGATTGATAAATGCTCGCAAAATGTAGATAAATTCTAAATATTTGATAATTACCTGTAATTTCTTGTCCCACCATTCATCACTTGCATCGATTGTTCTCTTTTGAATGTTACAGCCAAGACCAGTTTCTTTTCCAATGAGTTGTTTCCACAATTTCCAATCATTCTTGAGAGAATCCTATTTATTTTTCAATTGAACTTTATCGTACGTCTTTCCGGTGTTAATTTTGAAGTTCTTGATCAAGTTTTCCCATCCAACCTTCGTAAAATGAGTTCTTGGTCGTTGTCCACCTTCAACTTCTTTAACGCACCACTCACAAAATAAATTGAGAGTCTGCGTGTCCCAAACCTCTTTCACTCTTGATTTAATATTCTTATTTTCTACTTGGTTGTGGTTGTTTTGGCTATCTATCTAAAGCCAAAATAATACATGTAAATTTTAATTATAATATTTTATCAAATCAATTCAAGTTTCAGCAACTAAAACGTACACATCCTATATACATATTAAAATAATAATACATAATAATGTTACCATAGCAAAAAACCCCTCCAGACACACACCCATACGTTACCTATGAGCCTATGACTATGCTTTATAATATCAGGCTTGTATAATAAAATATGTGTTTTGTATTGTCTACGTCTGAAAGTCTACCACATCAAAAAAAATCCCTCCATATATTAAAATAATATAAATGACATGTGACTGATTGAAAGCAATTGAAAGCAAAGAAAAAAACATGGAAACTAGCAGAGAATTGTAAACATGGATGTAACCACATATAAATAATATAAAAATCACATACCTTTTGATTTTTTTATTGCAGAGAATTGTGAGAAGAGTTGCGGAAAGAAACCCTAAAAATAAATTTACAAAAAGAAACCCTAAAAATAAAGTTACGGAAAGAAAAATAAACAGTAGGTGGAGAGAGAAACTAATCCCTACAAAAGTGGCTTTTAGAAAAAGTATCAAATATCTGCTTTTAAAATTTGCCTATAAAAAAAACAGAACTTTTTATTAAAGTGTTTTTATTTTAACTTACAAACATAAAAATTGACTTAAAATTCTAAAAAAAGCAAAAACACCTAAAAATAAGCAACGCCAAACGCACCACATGTGTCTCGGGAAAGTATAGGTTAATGGCCATAATTTGGAATTTTGGATTTAGATTCCCAAATTATGAACCAAGTTAGATGTTGTTATTTATATAATTTGCACGGTTCAAGCTGTAGTTTGGATGCACTGAAAACTGAAGGAATCCAACATCGAACCAGAGTCAAATAGATCCGAGGACTCATGAAAGTTAATGAACGACTCGTTTATAAAGCAAAAATGAACAATACCGAGCAGAACTTCGAAGTGAAAGAGAAACTGATAGATCAAATGTTAGCAATATTATAATAATATTGACGGAATATAAAAAACAATTTGCATGAAATTAAATAAAATTGATTTTCTAAAAAATAATAAAATAAATTACAAAACCGGAAAAACCTTGACCCGGTATAAACACAAGAATGAGTGAACGGAAAATAAAGCGTTGAGGCCCGTTGGACGGTTTCCTTGAAGCTTTTTATCGCCCTCCACAAGTGCTGGATTAGTTGAGCGAAAGCCTCCCAAGATACAACGATAACAAGACAAGCTTAGCACCACTCAATTTGACTTCGGCAAACTAGAACCTTAGTACTATAAAAAAAATTATGAAAGAGGGAGAGAGGAAGCTATGAAAGACTTGCTCTGGATGATTTTCGAATGAGAGGCTTCGACCTCCTTTTATAGGAGAGGCCAAGCACAGTTATAACCATTGTCCATCAATGCTCAGTTACAAAACGTCTCCATAAGTGCATGGTAAATGCACAGTTATAAGCCTTGAAAGCCCGTCCAGTCAAGCTCAAAAACATCCAATTAAATGGTACGGTTACAAGCATTAAACCCATGCAAAACTGTCCAGTTCAACACCAATTAATAAAATGATTTTATTTTTATTTAATAAAATAAAATAAAATCAGAAGGAAAAATTTAGGATATAGGCCCAAGCCCAACCCCACCGGACCGGACGGCGGCGGCGCACGTGTGGTGGACTTGGGCTTCCTTAAGCCCTTGCCCCCTCTACAATACTAGGTGAAGAAATAAAAAGAAAATAGTCGGAAGTGAGAGAGAGTGTTTCCTAGACTTTGAATGTTATATTTCTTCTTATTGGTATGAAAATCCTATCACCTATTTATACATATGGTGGATACATTAGACTAGACTAGATACATGATCAATGTAATAAATAAGTGTAATAACTCCTTTAGGAAATAGAGAATAATAAATATTACACAGAGAACAAGACATAGAAAATAAAATGAAAAATAAATGCAACACTTTTCTCAAGTGAGGTGAGTTCCATGAAGTGTGGGTTCCCGAGACACGCCTCTCAGGAGGAAGGAGAAGTGACGGCGTGACGAGGTGAAGCTTTGGCGAGGTAGGAGCTCGCGAGGTGACATGCTAGCGAGGTGACGGGCTAGATTTCAACACTAGGTCATCATTGGGAACACAAACCCTTTTCCACACAATTGGTATATAAGCACACACAAAATTCACATATCTCTTCCATGTTGGACTCTTGTATGTGCACACACATCCACAACACATTTTATTTCTTTCACAACATTGGTGTTTTCCAATCCATTTTGAGCATCAATTTCTCATTTAATATAGCATTGATTTTGGCAAATAAACATTCAATCTTATACCCGTCGCAATGAAGAATAAGAGTACGTAGGAATTAGTTAATTTCGATGAGTGGACCCCACTCAAATCTTAGTCATAAATCAACCACACAATTGTGAATAAATCTCATTTATTACAATATTTTCAACATAAAAAACTAGTAAAAACAAATATAAACACTTGTATACAAATTACCGCTCACTATAGTTATGTCGAGCAGACGAGCAAGTTACCGCCCACTATGCACATTCTGAAGGATTATTCATCAACTGTCGAGAACGTAATACTGATCACCCTACTAACTCGACCCAAATGACTATAAATAGAAGGAAACATGATTGGAGGAGGCACGACATATTTTTTCACACACAGACACAAACACTCGCCATAGACTTCACCTATCGTTGATCACCCTTGTTTATTTCCTCTCTTTTACTAGATTAGTTTGTATTTAGAGATAATCTTGCTTAGATAGTCAAATTTCTCGGGACTGCGAGTTCAAAACCAAGTGTTATTCGTTAGACAATTGTTGTACTAATTTTGTCAATATATATCTTTTAAAAAAAATGTTGATAAAAGAGATATAATAAGAGGCTTGATTAGCTTAGAACAAAAATGCAGTACATGATATAAGAATATCATGTAGGACATGATATAATAAAAGGCTAAAATAATGCAATCCATTTAATACATATATTATATTATATAAATGTATATAAAAATAATAATAATAATAAATGCGATTTATACCAGCCTTGCGTAGCGATAAATCAAATTTAATTTTACGAGCTACCCATCTTCTTAAATATAAAATGTCCGATTGGTCCAAACATATCCATATTGACGTTTCTGGTGAATTTAAAGTTCGGCATATTTTTATTATTCTGCGAGTTGCTTATCATTACAACACACAAAGAGCACCACCGCTATTACACTTAATTAACCAGCCCTGGGAGCCACAAGAACTTCACTGATCATCCTATCAAGATTATCCAGCGACTCTCCGGCGACTGCCTCGGCCGCCAGACGCTTCCACTCGGCAGCCCTCTGGGTCATAACCCGACCCTTCTCTCCGTCCATCAACTCTCTGACGAGCCCTTCGATGACGCCACGCTCCACAACCTCGATCTCCATCCCGATTCCCCACTCCCGACAGCTGTACCGACAGTTCGTCTGCTGCTCCGCAAAGAACGGCCACGATATCACCGCCACTCCGGCCACCAGAGTCTCCAGCGTCGAATTCCACCCGCTGTGACTCAGAAACCCGCCCACCGCCGGATGCTGAAGAACCTCCGCCTGAGAGCACCAGCTCACCATCATCCCTCTCTCCTTCGTCTCTTCCACGAACTCCGGCGGAACCACGGCAGCCTCTCCGGCGACCAGGTCCGGCCTCACCACCCACAGGAAGTCCTTCCCGCTCCGGGCGAGCCCCCATGCGAACTCAAGGAGCTGCTCCGACGTCATCACCGTTATGCTCCCGAAGTTGACGTACACCACCGACCCCGGGGCTTTGCCGTCGAGCCACTCGAGGCACCGCGGATCTTCGCGCCAGAGGCTGGACTCTATGAGCTTGAGGGACTCGTCGTCCTTCGTGGCCACTGACGTCATCAGGTGGAGCGGGCCCACGGCGTAGGCCGGGGGGAGGTCGGTGGCGGCGGAGAGAGCCTGGACGACGTCGTTCTCGAGGGCTTGGAAGGTGTTGAAGATCATACCGTTGCCTCGTTTGGCTCTGTGGGCCTCTCTTTTGAGGAAGTTGAGCATGACGTCGTCTTTGTCTGTGGTTCGGACGAAGCTCGGAAAGTCTCTCAGCCGCATATCTTTCATCCCCGGTATCCAATCTATCACCGTCTCCTCCAATTTCCGCTCTATGTCTTCCATATCTGCTCACAGGCTCAACAAATTGTAGGACTTTTTATAGAAAAAAATAAAAAAATAAAAAAAATATTTTACTATAATCAATTACAGCTGCGTGAGATATTAAAATGCGACACGCACTAGTTTAAGCTAATATACAACTACAAAATAAATTAAGCAACAATATAAAAGAAATTTTTTCAAAGTTATAATTTTAAAGGTGAAAGTACGTAATAACTTAAAATAAATTGAAGAGAGACTATGCTATTATTGTTATCATGTAATTAATTAAATATTATTACATAAATATTTAAAATTTAAAAAGAGGTTCATAATTAATGTTATCGTGTAAATAATAATTTTAAAAAAATAGAAGGATTAAAGCAAAAAAATAGAAGGTTAAGATTTAAGAGGAGTTGAGGTCCCCCTAAGTGATGGAGAGACCACATCATTAAATTAAATATTAGACTGTGACCATCAACGGAGCCAGACTTTCAAAACAAATTAAGGGAATAATATAATATTTAAAATTTAAAAAGAGGTTCATAATTAATGTTATCGTGTAAATAATAATTTTAAAAAAATAGAAGGATTAAAGCAAAAAAATAGAAGGTTAAGATTTAAGAGGAGTTGAGGTCCCCCTAAGTGATGGAGAGACCACATTATTAAATTAAATATTAGACTGTGACCATCCACGGAGCCAGACTTTCAAAACAAATTAAGGGAATAATATAATATAAACAATTCAGAAGAGGCATAACAATATAAAAACAGCCATATAAACTTGGACGTCAATAATAATAAAAAAAAAACATATACCCCTACTACCTCACTGGCGGCGTAAAAGAGTAAGAGTACTATATTAGTATGTTCATATTTTCACGTGATAGTAAGACAGAGTAAGTAATTAAAATATTACTATCAAAGTTGAGGTCAAGAAATCGATTACCTTTGAGAGGGACGATGCCTTTGTCGATGAGGTCCTTGTAATGAAAGTAAGCCAAGAAGCCACAAGCGCTGGTGGTCCAGAACAGCACCTCCGGTATCCCGAGCTCCTCGGCGGCGTCGAGGGTGAAGCTCATACATCCGTCGGAGACGACGCAGGTGACCGGAGGGACGTCGGGATCGGAGTTGAGGCGGCGGAGGAGGTCCCGGAACGGCGGGAGACAGGTGGCGGAGGTGGAGACGCAGAGGGAACGGATGTTCTGAGTGGCGTCGGCGTCGGAGTATTGGAGGCCGTCGGGGATGGACTCGAACCGGAACGAGGGGAGGCCGTCGAGGGAGTGGGGCCCACGGGACCGGAGGAGGCGGCGGCGATTGTAGTCCGTGTTGACGAAGGTGACGTGGAAGCCCTTCCAGTGGAGGAGCTTGGCCAGCTTCATCATCGGGTTGATGTGGCCTTGTGCCGGGTAGGGCACGCAAACCACGTGAGGCTTTTGCGTCGTCGCTGCTCTCATCGAACCCATTATGTATGTTGATATTACTGGTATATTATTATTGGTGTAACTTTTGTTTCAGCTGAGCCTTTCCTTTTATAGTGTTGAAAAATTCAATGAGGCTTGAAAATTATTGTTATGGTGGTGTTGTGAAAAATCAATAATTGAATATGGATTTGGCACGATTCGTGTAGATACGGTCCCAATTCCCAAGACTAATAAATACTGAGGGGAGGACAAAAATACAAGTTGTCTTTTTTTTTTTTTTTTCTTTTTTTATGTAGGATATTGTAATTTATACCATTGTAATCTTTAAAAGTACGTATCGATACAGGTAGTCCAAAGTCTCCAAACTATAGAATACGATTATCATCACAATTCAGATCTTGAACCAGAGAGTAAATGTTTGACGTATATACTTACGCATGTTCGAAGAGCTTGAAATTATTATATTGGTAAAGCAGGAAACACGCATATATATATCATCGGTGTACATGGCCCACTTTTCAAACTATCTTTTTTTTTTTTTTTATATAAATTATATATACAAACCAGCTAAGAACAAAATAAATCTGTATCAAGATCTAAGAAAGAGATTGATTGAAGGAGATTAATTATTGGACTCAACCTTGACAAAGATTACAGAGTATATATAGGTATATGTTAACCAATGAAATAGAAATGATCTATTGCTACGCAGAGCACTTAGTAAGATAAATAAAAAGCCAATGAAAAGTAAGGAAATTGACATGTCATTTAGATGACTTAATAGCCCCCATCAAACTCAAGTCATCTACACTAGTGACATTGAGTTTGGAACGAATAAGAGGGAAAGCAGAACTTGATATTGGCTTTGTAAGGACATCTGCAATTTGGTCACAAGCTGACACATGCTTCACTGATATGAGACCTTGAGTCATCTTGTCTCGAACAAAATACAAGTCCATCTCAACATGCTTGGTGTGAGCATGGAGTACTGGATTGGCTGAGAGCATAACAACACTAGTATTGTCGCACCAGATGTTTGGAACACGAGTCTGAGACAACTTCATCTCTGATATTAGAGCACTTAACCAAGTAACTTCAGAAACCACTGCTGCAATACCTTTAAACTCTGCCTCAACCAATGAACGAGAGAATGTATGTTGCTTCTTAGAACTCCATGCCACTAAGGTGCCTCCAACAAACACATAATACCCTGTAGTTGATCTCCAATCATCAGAATTAGCCCCTAGTTAGCATTACTAAAAGCAGTAATACTGAAACTACTAGCTTTGATGAGACGAAGACCAAAGTCTAACATGCCAGTCAAGTAATGTAATATTCTCTTCGCAGCAACCCAGTGTGCATGCAGAGGGTTATGCATGAACTGACATGCCCTATTAACTGAGAAAGCCAACTCAGGTCTAGCCACAGTGACAAACTGTAGACCACCCACAATGCACCTATAAAGCTGAGCATCAAACATTGTCACTCCCACATGCAGTCAACTGAAGACTATTGGTCATGGGAGTACTACTAGAACGAGCAAACTGCATGTTAGCCTTGCACAACAACACCTTGATATACTTAGTTTGGCATAGAAGTAACCCTGAAAATGTTTTGATCACCTGAACTCCCAAAAAATAGTCAAGAAGACCAAGATCCTTCATGGAGAACAAAGTACTGAGTTTTGTAATCATTTCTTCAACCTCACCCGAAGCAGATCTAGTCACTGAGATATCATCAAAAATTGAGGCGAGAAGCCATGAGACAAGTAATTGATCTTGCCTCTCCCACATTTGAAATGCAGGATTCACTCTGTCGAGTTCTTCTTCTCCAAACTCTGTAAATTTCACCAGAATTGTAGCAGTACCAAGAAATAAAAATCTTGCTAATCATGACCTCTGATCGTAGAGAGCACTTTTTTCCTCCAAACCAGGAAATTGTTGAGATCGAGCTTCATTTCGATTGAATTGCTCAAAACAATCGAATTCGCTCATACCGGTATAGATCTAGCTGTATCCTCCATTGAATTCATCGATGTTGTCGCCATGATCGATCTTCAATTTCTCCAAACTCGAATATAGAGCTCTAATACCATATCAACATCTGAGAAAGAGATCGATTGAAGGAGATGAATTGGTCGACTCAACCTTGGCAACGATTACAGATTACAGTGTATATATAGTTAACCAATGAAACAGTAAATGATCTAGTGACACACAGAGCATTTAGTAAGAGAAAGGAAAGCCAATGGAAAGTAAGGAAAGTGACACGTCATTTAGATGACTTAATAATTTGGAACAAATGGAAAACAAAAAATTGAAAGAAACTCATCGGTGACTAAATGTTAACACAACTCAAATATAATTGTGTACTCACATGAATTTATTCTGGTCACTTAATCTTCGTGACCTTGCCTAAAAAATTCATTATCGAAATTTGTCAAGAGTAGTGAAATTTTATGCAAAATTGTACTAAGTGGTGTAAAGAATCTTAATTAGTTACTTCCAAGTCCAATCTCACGTGTCCTAACTTTTCTAAGATGTTGAAAGAGTCTTTAACTAAAAGCTAATTAAAGCTGAAAATTCGGTCTTGTATTTAAATTTTAATCGAAATTAATCGGTTAAAATTAACCGTACGGTTAATTTTAATTGAATTTTCGGTTAAAATTAACCGTACGGTTAATTTTAACCGAATAAAAAACAATTAACCAAGGTTAATTGAAAATAATAATAGTTGTTTATTAATAAAATGTTCATTCCATTGTGTATTAAATAATAGTATTAAATAATAGTATTAAATAAGATACGGTCAATTCGGTTAATTACAATTAATTGGCCTGAATTTATGTTCGGTTAACAATTAATTTTAACCGAAAATTTCGGTTACCAATTAATCACGATTAATTGGATTTTCAGCTTTACTAAAAGCTTACATCCAAGCTTTGTTGATGGACCCAATTCCACCGATCAATAAAGTTACATTTTTAAGACCCCCCTTCAAAAATGATTTCTTGATATTTTTTGTAATTATTTTTCATAAAAAAATATTTTAAATGAAATTTTACTTTCTAGATTCCCTATAGATTGTTTTTCCAATTAACCCCCAAATAAATATTTATAGCTTCGTCACTTGAGAGGGTCAATCCGATCCTCTTGTCGAGCTTCGTCACATATCAAAATGATTGGGGCTAACTGCTAATTTAATCTAACAACCACACTTCATCATACTTTGCTTGCTCTTTACGAGCCTCCGAAGTGCGAACGACACTGGAAGATATAATCGACGCTTTTTGTGTCACTGATCCTCACACTTGAAAGGATTGTGTCCTTGCTTAAATAGGTGGGAGAGATTGTCTCTCAAAATTGATGCATGCTGGGCCGGTTTGACCTATAGGGTCTCGGTAGTCAAGCAAATTAGGCCCCACTAAATGAAAGACTAATTTATGTAGTATAAGGCCGAACATTACGTATATTTTAGCCTCAAATATATTTAGTCTAAATAAATATTCAAAAAATATATGTACAATAAATTTGTTTCAAGCTTCAAAAAATTTAGAACCGGGCCTGGATGTGAATGCGTTTCTCCGTTAAAGTTTTTTCGATATCAACCAGCGATGTCTTCAAGTACATGGCAATGCAATAATGTACTTATCAACTTAAATAACACATGAGTATTCCTCGTATTTTGTAAATCTATCTCATTACTTTCCCTTACACAAGAAATACTCACGTGAGTAAGCTCAAAACCCAAAAAATATAGTCAAGCTTCGTTGTGACATCACTCCAGGCCCAATATCTTCTACCTGCAGTTTTCGAAAGGCCAATGCACATCTTGAGAATATAGATATACAAGAATATATTTTTTAAATTAAGAAATGACGTAATTATATTGAGAAAAGAAAATGACGCATTCATAGAATGGAAAGAAAAAGATAAAATCCTTGAGTCTAGTTTTAGAAATATGAACAAAGAAATTGGACATAAAATGTCGTTTTCCAATAATTAGAACGATGGGATAAACGACGAGTAGCGACATATTACATCAATGAACAGCTACTAAAAGTCATTACATTGAAGTAGTCAAAAGTCAAAACATATCTCAATGAATTCAAGCTCACCCTCTCATGCAAGCGACATATCCTTGTGGGTGATATTAGTAATTAATATATACCTCTACAAAAACAAACAAAAATATAGTTTGACATAAAATCGTAATAAATGCCACGTAGATTCTACTACGTAGTAACGCGTCTGATTGACTACGAGGTTCGCGTAGTGGTAGTGTAGTATATTGTCTCTCAAATTTGACGTTGCCATATATGCAACTCCAAGTTAAATTTCCTTGATGTTAACCCACTGTGTCCGAGTATATGGCAAGTCAAGAATTTACTTATATCAACGTAATTATTGAGTTTATATATTCCTCGTATTTTGTATATATTTATCGTATTGCTTTGCCCTACACAATAAGAAATGCTCACATGAGTAATAAGCTCAAAACTCAAAAAGTCAAGTCAAAGCTTCGTCGTTACATTTTAAAAGGCCAACGCACTCTGAATCCCCAACACATAATTTTAATGTTGTTCATTCCCCAAATTATGTAAAAATAAAAATCGCGCAATGCATGTATTTTTTTTCTAATTACAGGAAATTAGTCTTGAGAGTATGAGATATGAAAACTGAGCGTTCAGTGGAACACGCTAGTGTGATACACAAGTGGGTATGTCAAGCATTTTCTTAACACTGTATAGCAATAGCGTTATAAATTTTCCCCTTCTTGTATAGTGGTACTATAGATGAAAAACGATAAAATACATGAGAGTCTAACTTTAGATAGGAACAAAACAAGTGAACATAATTAAAATGTCATGTTCTTAATAATTGCTACTGATAAGAGATAGTCACCAATAGCGACATATACCAACAAGTAGAAAAGAACCCTTTCTTTCTCAAAAAAGAAAAAAAAAAAAAAAAAAAAAAAAAAGAAGAAGAAGAAGAAAAGAAAGAACCCTTTATGAAAAGCGCGAGCTAATTAATCTGACAGACTCATGTTCCAGAAGATTGTGATTGCAGCAAAGTAAAAAAATAATATTACCAGATCAACCGGCCCACAACAAAAAAAAAACGTTTACCCTCTGATGTTTAACATTTACATTTTTCAAGTGAGGGAGTTCATATCTGATCAATAAATTTTAACGACCCAACCCTCAACCTGCATGTGCTCTTTAGCAACAGCTTCATTATCAGACTATTTTACGCTAGTGGTTTTTCTAGCTTATTACGTGTTGACCTGTAAAATTAGTACAACAATATCTCACGAAAATACACAGGTTCCGAGTACTAAGACTCCGAGTACCGATATGACTCAGGCGAGACTTTCTCCTAACACTGACGAATCTAATGTAAGAGAGCAATGTTTACAAAGGGTTCTAAGTAAAAGAAAGCAAAAAAGGCCCTAAAATTCTCGTGTCTCCCTTTGTCTTCGAATCTCATATTTATATGCGTCTGAGGTCCCTCTCGTCACCTTGTGGTCGTGGGTTTTGGACGGTTATTCTTGTGAACGTGGGATGATCAGTCCCACGTTTTTGGTAGTTTTTGGTAACTGCCATCTTCCTTTTACAGTGGTGGGCGGTTACTACGCTGATGTGCGCTAGTCTTTGATCTACGGTCTTCTCTTCTCTCCGAAGTTCTGATCGGTAGGTTTCGTTCTTATCTTATGAACGGATCGTTCATTTTCAGTGGTTAACTCTTAGGTCTATTTTACCTGAGTTCGGTGCTGGATTTTGTATGCTGCTCGGGAGTCCGATTACTATGCTCGGTGTTTGACCAAATTATCCCGTAACATTACGTTAACTGTTCTTTAATAGTTTTCATTTTCATTAACAGTATCTTATATTTATTTTTTTCAAACTTATTAAAAAAAAAATTACTACGTTAAAATATATATATATATATATATATATATATATATATATATGTATTTAGTCTTCAAAGAAAACCGCGCAATACACAATCTCTCCTTAAAAGAAACAAATATATTCATAAATTAGGTTGACCGAAATGTTTATTAATGCTATATATATATAGCGAAAATCCAAGTAGCCAAAACAAGGAAATAGAACAAGAGATAAATATGATCATAAACAAATAAACCGTTAATACAATCAATTAATTGTAACTCAATAACTGCTCAACGAGCTTATCGAAATTCGACAAGGACGACCCGATACCACCGCCGCCACGGGAAGAAACCGCCACATCAGCAAGTGTCTTCCAACGCAGAGCCGTCCTAGTCATCTCTTTCCCTCTCTCTCCCTCCATGAGCTCTTGGACAAGCCGTGCGATCTCGTCTCGGCCGGCGGTGCTGTGGATCTCCATCCCGACCCCCCAGTCTCCGCAGACGAACCAGCAGTTGGTCTGCTGCTCGGCGAAGAAGGGCCAGCACAGCATGGGGACGCCACCGCAGAGGCTCTCCAGAGTGGAGTTCCAACCGTTGTGAGTCAGAAAGCCGCCCACCGCCGGGTGCTCGAGAACCCTCTCCTGCGGGCACCACCGCGCCACCATTCCCCTCTCCTTGGTCTCCTCCAAGAACTCCGGCGGAACCACGGCCGAGTCGCCGCCGACGAGGTCAGCCCTGATCACCCACAGGAACGGCCTCCCGCTACCGGCCAGCCCCCACGCGAACTCCCTCAGCTGCTCTGACGTCATCACAGTTATGCTCCCGAAGTTCACGTACACCACCGACCCCGGGGCTTTGCTGTCGAGCCACTTGAGGCATGACGTGTCTTCCTTCCACAGGCTGGGGCTTATGGCCTCCGACGCAGCCGACGCTGGCACCAAGCGGTCCACCAGCTGGGGCAGAGCGCCGATGGTGTACACCGGCGGCTTTAGGATGGACCGGATCGGTGCGAGAACGCCGCTCTCGAGCTCCTCGAACGTGTTCAGGATTATCGCTTTCCCTCTCTGCGCTCGCGTCGTCTCTGTGGTGACAAATTTGAGCATTACGTCGTTGGGGTCTGTGGTTCTGAGGAACGTCGGTAAGTCTTTCAGACGGATTCCACTCATCCCAGGGATCCAGTCTATCACCGTTTCTAGATATCCATTACTCACACAACTCTCGTCTGAAAATTCATACCAATAATATTATCAATCTAAATGCAACGTATATCTATTATTATGGCAAGGGATGAGAGAGGTACGTAATAATGATTATACCTTTGAGAGGTGTGAGGCCTCTTTGAAGAAGGTCCTTGTAGTGAAGGTAACCGAGGAAGCCACAAGCGCTGGTGGTCCAGAAGAGGACCTCCGGGATTCCGAGCTCGTCGGCGGCGTCGAGGGTGAAGCTCATGCAGCCGTCGGCGATGACGCAGGTGACCGGAGGGACGTCGGGTTCGGAGTTGAGGTGGCGGAGGAGGGCGGTGAAGGGGGCGAGGGTGTGGATGGGAGTGGAGTGGCAGAGAGAAGGGATGTCTTGAGTGATCTCCGCGTCCGTCGGAGGGAGGCCGTCGGGGACCACCTCGAACCGGAAGGAGGCGATGTCGGCGGCGATGGCGCCAGAGTTGAGGAGGCGGCGATGGTTGAACTCCGTGTTGACGAAGCTGACGTGGAAGCCCTTCGAGTGGAGGAGCTTGGCAAGGTTCATCATCGGCTTCACGTGGCCTTGCGCCGGGAAAGGGATACACACCGCGTGTGGCTTTCTCTTCTCTACTCTTTCCTCTCCATATGAACCCATTTCTTACTTGATTTAATGTTTATATATGATCTCTGACCAGAATATGTATGTGTATTTGAAACTGACTATTGCTTTGTTATGCCTTGCTATTTATAGCCAGATTTCTAGTCTTCAAGTTGTACTTCTCTTCGTGTCATGTTTATATTTTAATTGAAATCAAAACTTCGAAAATGTGAATTTGTCATTTGAATGTTAATAAAACTGTAGATAATTGTGGTTAGTGTGTGTGTAGTTAAGTTTGATTTCACATGTT
This sequence comes from Urtica dioica subsp. dioica, assembly GCF_054948205.1. Classification (NCBI taxonomy): domain Eukaryota; kingdom Viridiplantae; phylum Streptophyta; class Magnoliopsida; order Rosales; family Urticaceae; genus Urtica; species Urtica dioica. The sequence continues at coordinate 39,650,171 of NC_142762.1, forward strand.
TCATTTTATATATAATTAAAACGTGGAATTCGCCGACAAGTGGTAATTATTAAAAACGTAAAGAGATTTCAAACATTTACGCGAATCCGAGTTTTTGGGACAGCAGACGCGATTCTGAGTTGTTAGTGGAGCTACATAAACTTTTTTTTTTTTATTATTGAAATAAATAACTATATAACAGCTGTCTTGGTAATTGAGAATTTTATGGCAGAATAAGTTCTTAAATATAAAAGTGTGTTATCACACATATCTATTGGATTATATTCCTCACTAATATAACACTATCGTTAAGTTATTCTGGATTTCCTTATAAAATATTTTATAATTGGGTAATTTAGCAAAATAGCCAACTTCACTACCGGTCTTGGGTTAAGGCGGGCTAGGCTCAGACCTAGGGTCTCATATGTGGATGGGCCTCCAAAAATTTACATTTTTTGCTTATTTTTAAGAAAATTTACATTTTTTACCCTAAAAATTTACACTTTTAGCCCATTTTCTAAAAAATTTACATTTTTTGCCCTGAAAATTTAAATTTTTATTAGTATTATAGGGTCCCAAAATATTGAATCGCCTAGAGCCCTCGGTGAGTTTGGGCCGGCCCTGGCCAACTTAAACGTTGAGAATTGTTAAATAACCAAGGTTTGGTAATATTAGGTAAATAGCCAATTTTATATATTTACAAATGTAAAATTAAGTAAATAGTCACTGTCATATTAAGTCACGTCGTCATTTATGGTTATTTATCTAATATTTACCAAACATTGGCTATTTAGCAATATCAAACGTTTAAGTTGGCTATTTTTCTAATTTTTTTTGTTTATGAAAACGTATGTGCATAGATGGCGCCTTAACTTTAGTTCGAACAATGTGTAACAAATTTTTTGTTTTGCACTAAAGAAATTCTATTCAAACTAACAAGCTAGTGAACAGAAAATTACAGAGAAAATTAAAAAATCGCAAAAACTAAACTGATTCAAACGATAAAAAGAAAAAAAAAACTGCATCTAACGACCATCGAGGCATAAGTGCGAGAACCAACCTCTAAAAAGAGGATCACTTCCTTAACTCCAACAATCGCCATTAGAAAGAAGACCGCGACATGCATAAAATAATAATTTAACCTTCTTCTTGAGTCGGGATTCAGAATGATGGGATGGATGGCGGAGGTCTACGTCGAGACAGAGCACCTGAGAACAAAGACATCGCCTCTGTGAGTTTGAATCCGGGATTGATGAGGTTGAGGTTTCCTCTAGTGGAAAGCTACATTACCGACACCGTCTAAGAGAGAGTTAGAGATTGAGGAAAACAAGGTCACGAATTTCATCGGTGATGGCGAGCTTCACACCAATATCCACCAAAAGTCACCATTGATCGTCAACAGAGACAACAAAGAATAGACTCCATGTTAATGAATAGATTTCAACGGTGATCGGGGATAGATGGCCGCCTTGAAATACAATTCCTACCGAGCGGCAGGTAGAATCCTTTGCTGACGACTTAAGTACGCAACGGGGTATTGTAAGTGGCAGAGTGACTTTGCTACCAAGATCCACTAAAATTCAGCCCATTGTCGCTCCGATTCGTCCTGCTCCCTTCTTATCATTTTTTTTGTGAGATCACTGAGGTTGAATATGGTACGGTGAAACTCAATCCATCACCAAGTACTTGTGAGAATTGACCACGCACTCGGGATTGAAAAACACCAAGTACTTTGCAAAAAAGTCGCAAGAACAGTTGTGAGCATTCACCAAAAAAAATCAAAAGTACTGGGCAAAGAACTTACGAAGCACACGTCCCAAATATAAGCACCGTACTTGTGAAAAATGACCAAGTACTTGAGATAACTAAGCACTTGCAAAAAATCTTATGAGTACTTGTCCTTAAGAGTGCTTCAAAGTACTTGGAAAAAATGATGGAGCCTCTGGCACATAAATATTGAAATACTTACTCATGAGAATTATAAAATTAGTTGATATTGAAAATCACTAAGTACATTGCAAAACATTCATAAGCTTACTTGTCCCGTAAGAGTGCTTCAAAGTACTTGAAAAAACGATCGAGCCTTTGGCATGGAAAATCACCAATTACTTGTCATGGAAAGTCGTCAAGTTTTTGGAAAATTAAGAATGAGCTATGGCATGGAAAATAAATTAAGAATGATCTATTGCGTGGCTTGATAAAAAAATTAAGAATGAGTTATGGCACGAAAACAAAATTTAAGAATGAGCTATGACTTGGAAAATTGTCAAGTACTTGAGTTGAGAAAGGATAAATGTATTGCTGGGTTCAACCAATATCAATCACATGAATATGATTTTTGGTAGCTTTATATATATGTATATATATATATATATATATATATATATATATATATATATATAAGAACTATGAAGTTAAGCGTGCTCGCGCGGGTGAAGTCTGAGATGGATGACCTCCTAGGAAGGGGTGTCGTGAGTTAACTAAGAGCTAACCCACATGGCCATGGGCCCGGGTGTGGCTATGGCACGGGCGAGGGATTGGCCGTGGAACGATCGCCGGCGTGGCTATGGTTGGGCTCGAGCGTAGAGGCATTTAAACCGTAGATTTCATTAAAGTCATTTAAGCCTTTAAGCCGTGGATGTGGCCGTGGCACGGGCGCATACATGATTGATTCTAAGTTGCATGGCCGTAGCACAGGTTTGGGTATGGATGAGACACAGTCACTTAAACGGTTGATTCTTAGTTGCAACGCCGTGACAGGGGTTGATCACAGTTATTTCTTGGTTTTAAGGCTTGGTACGGTTGGTTCAATATTGATTTTTATATTGAAACCATACGTAAACTTATTTTAAATAAGATTATAAACTTTATACTAAACAATCTCGTAAACATATTGGGAAATAAGTCAATTATATACGAATAGGAGAATCGGTATTTTAGGTAATCATACTTTTGGGAATAGCACGCCTTTAGGCTAAAACTTATAGCTTGTCTTGTTTCAGGCCCGAACGTTTATAGGCCTGACCACGATACCGACACTTTTTATTTCCTGCGACCTAACAGTACTATGTTTAAAAATGCCAGTTTGACTTGATGGGGCTGGTTCAACATTTGACTTGACGGGCTTGAAGAACCAGGTTAATACAGACCCAACTATTTTGTTTTTATATCCTTACCATAGTTAATAAGAGGCAATGCCTCTCTAACTTTTATCCTGGTGCCGCCACCTGGCACCGCCAGGGGGCGACACGTGGCAGGGTTTTTTTTTTTTTTTTCAATTTTGATTTTTTTCCCTTCCAAATATCAATATATTTTGTATAAATTTTTTATGTATATTATAATCATTGTTATGCCGTTATTTTCACATGGTATAAATAACACCCCAAGAGCAAAAGATAATACATCAAGTCCATACACAAGGCACAAGCCCACAAGAAAACTCACGCGCCAAGCTCCGAGTTAACACTCACACTCATGAAATGTCTTTCAAAAGACTCTCAAAGAATGTTTTCAAGCTAGACTTCTTGACAAATCTTCAAGACAAAACCACAAAAATAACCACTCGGTCGGCCAAATAAAAGACCACCCGGTCGTCTTCACTTGGCCAAGACCACCCGGTCATCTTCACCCGGCCAAGACCACCCGGTCATCTTCACCCGGCCAAGACCACCCGGTCGTCTTCACTCGGCCAAAATCACCCGATCGTCTTCACTCGGCCAAGACCACCCGGTCATCTTCACCCGGCCAAGACCACCCGGTCATCTTCACCCGGCCAAGATCTTTACCCGGCCAAGACCACCCGGTCGTCTTCACTCGGCCAAAATCACCCGGCCGTCTTCACTCGGCCAAGACCACCCGGTTGTCTTCAATCGGCCAAGACCACCCGGCCGTCTTCACTCGGCCAAGACCACCCGGCCATCTCCACCACCTAATCAAGTACTTTTCACCAAACTCCTTGGTCCCTATAAATACCTCATTCATTCACAACACAATGTAAGTTTCTCTCAACTTGTCAAAACTCTACAAAAATCACACTACAACTCTTTCTCTCTCTAGAAAACATAGGGATGAGTACAAATCGTTCACCAAGAACATAATACAACACGACTAATGTTGAGCGTCGGAGCGCGCGCCGAGGGAAAACCCTCCGCGTCCCTCTAGATTCACATTTTCTTATGGTTAGGTGAAGATGCAAGGATTCGAAGACCCGGCGAAGAACACGAAGAATCCACGTCCCTCTAGATTCACATTTTCTTATGGTTAGGTGAAGATGCAAGGATCCGAAGACCCGGACACTTGAAGATCCGAAGAACACGAAGAACACAAACACGTGAAAAACACGGAGAACGTGGAAGATTCAAAGGGTTGAAGACTCAAAGAAATAAAGACTCAAAAACTCAACAAAGAACGCGAAGAACACGATGAGCGTGAAAGATCCCAAGATCCAAAAACTCAAGGATCCGGAGACCCGAAGATCCTAATGACATGAACACGACGAGAAGAGAAGAACTTCACCAAACCCAACCTACGTACGGCCATAGGGTCCGGCACTAGATCGAACTACGAACGGTTCTTAGTGCTAATCCAAAAACGCGATTAACAATCATAATTACTAATACTATATCAATAACATATATTATCATTTTTTTTCCCGATCTTTAATTTTTTTTCCCTCTCTCATCAATATATTTTGTATATATTTTTATTTCTACTTGAATCCTGGTGTCGCCAGGCAGCGACACGTGGAAGCCATTTTTTTTTCCTACCGATTTTGATTTTTTTTCCTTCCGATTTTGATTTTTTTTTACTTCCGATTTTGATTTTTTTTTCTTTCCAATTTGATTTTTTTTATATTTTTTTTACGTATATTATAATCATAATTGCTAATAATATATTATACTATATCAATAACATATATTATCATTTTTTTTCCGACCTTTAATTTTTTTTTCTCTATCATCAATATATTTTGTATATATATTTTTTTTTCCAACTTAAATCTTAGTCCGCCAGGCAGCGACATGTGGAAGCCATTTTTTTTCCTTCCAATTTTGATTTTTTTTTACTTCCGATTTTGATTTTTTTTTTTTTTTTTGCTTTCCAATTTTGATTTTTTTCCCTTCCAAACATCAATATATTTTGTATATTTTTTTATGTATATTATAATCATAATTACTAATACTATATTATACTGTATCAATAACATATATTATCATTTATTTTTTTTCCCGACCTTTAATTTTTTTCCCCTCTCATCAATATATTTTGTATATATTTTAATTTCAACTTGAATTCTGGTGCCGCCAGGCAGCGACACGTGGAGCCATTTTTTTCCCTTCCAGTTTTGATTTTCCCTTCCGGTTTTGACTTTTTTTACTTCCGATTTTGAATTTTTTTTCCTTCTTTCATAAATATATTTTGTATATTTTTTGTATGTATATTTTTTTCCTCCCTCTCTTATCAATGTATTTTATATAATTTTTTAATGTATATTATATTTAATACAATTAAAAGTCTAAACTTACTTTATTTTACTTATTTTTCTTTTTCACTTTTTTTTTAAAAAATATTGCCGACTCGCGCGTAGTGCGTTTTTTAAACTAGTCATAAGGAGAAAATGATAGTAGTATTTTATAAGTACAACATTTCTAAAACAATTGGTGTTCTAATTTTTTTTAGAAGAATACTGTATTTGCATCCTAAAGTATAATAAAACTGTAAACAGTTAAAAAAAATGTAATAAAGTCCAAAGAAGCAAGTAATTTTTATCCTAAATAATTTATCAAACTCTGAATAATCGTTATAAATAATATTTTAAAAGTGTAATAAAGTCCACGTGTGATAGGAAGGCAGAAAAACGCAAAATGAAAAAAAAAACCCTCTAGTGTTTAATTTTTATCTCTTGAAGATAAATAAAAATCAGTTTTATCTATTAAGAAAAAAAAGGACTAAATTTAAAATAAAGGATATAATACTTTATGAAGTCCTTGATGCCCAAAATTACAACTTAAAAACGGAAACAAATAAAAAGAATTTAAGTACAAAAAAAAAAAGCCAAAACTACCGAAAAATTTGAAAACAGACCTTGAAATGTAATGTTCACTCAAAATTCAGTAATTAAGATTACGACCTCAACCCTCCATAAATGGTCTTTTTGTATCGCAACAGATCTTTCTATAGATGGCACTGTTTACCTGATTTAAGCACATTCCCATAGTTATATTCAAGCCTAAATTTTCATATTTTACCAATTTATATGCAACAAATCTTTCATATTGAGGTGTCACTTGCCACCTACCTTCTATTCTTCTTAACGTGACCATTAAACAATGCATGGTCAATAATATGATTCAATTTAAAAAAAAAATCTGAAAATAAGAAACTTATTATACATTGACATGTGTATTGATTTGGTTTTGTGAATTGTGATGTAGGCGAATATTTTGGTTTTGCGTAATGGCGTGCATGCATAAGAGCAGCTTCATGGGCAGCTGATCATAAAATTAAAATCAGCTCCTCAAGACTCCCCTCAGAACGACGTGTAAAGATATATATATCTTTATGCTTGTATCATCGAGACTCGAGGCTCATCACTTGGATAATTGTTCCTATGTCTTATCTACATCAACTTGCTTATTCACTTATTGCACATGTGGCTTAAATAGGGGTAAACTTGTAACATTCATATTTCATTTTCTTCATTACTCAAATTAAGTTTTAAAAACTCGAACTAAGTTTTCACATAAAAAAAAAACATAACATAAATATGAAACTAAAATTTGATTTGAGATATTTAAAGTTTAATTTTGAGTCGATGAAGAAAAGGGAATATGTATTTTACAATTTTACCTTTTTTTAAGCCACTCGTGAGCAGTTTGTGCCTTTTTTTTGGGTTACAAATTAAACTAAATAGACAATTTTGTAACAGCTTGGAAGATTAAAGGTCAAGTTGTATGACCGGGGTAAAAATTTAGGAGAAATTTATGTAATTTTGCATAATGAAAGGTCAACTATGCATGGGTAAGTTTTCACAAATCCATCTGAGACCATTGAAATTATTTTATTTATATATTTTCTGATCACTAAATACAAGAATCTGTACACATCAAAATATTGAGAGAAAAGTAGGTCCAATGTATGCATTCATGAGCCTATTAGAGTGGCCAGAAAGTGCAGTGTAATGTACCTTATAGCACAACATCATGGGATTTCAGAAGACGATTGAAAGGAATGTAACATTTTCGCCCATACTTTTTTGTGGGGTCAAAATGCCATACCCTTAGAGTACCTTATAGCGCAACCTTAGGTAGTGTTTGGTAGTTAACTCAAACTGTTTTTGTTTTCTGTTTTCTAATTTTTGTAGTTGTATTGAAAAACTGTTTTGTAGTTGTTTTCAAAAAGCTGTTTGGTACAGTTTTCATTTTTGTTTTTGAAAAATTGAAAAAACTGGAAAAACTGTTTGGTACACTTTTCACTTTTTTTTTTATTCCATGCTTATGAGTCTTAAATAAATTGATCCGAATAAAAAGTAAATCAAACCGATCCTGAATCAGAATCTTATGAGTAGTCCACAATACTCAAACTCAAAACCGAGAAATAACTCTAATAAGCGAGCTTGTGCTTCCTTGAATAAAACTAATTTAATTTATCCAAAATGAGATTAGAAAATAACTCCAACAAAATAAAAATCATTTCTTTTCTTCTCCGAATCTCAAGGAAAACATAGTCAAATTTCTTATCGCGACGCTCGAGTAACCGAGATACCAAACGTTAACTCAAAACGATTCGTATACAAATTATTTAAAACCCGTGATAACACATCACAACAACAAAAATTCATAAAATTCTAACGGACACTCGCGGGCCTCCGAGCCAAAGCCGAAACGCCGTATCCACTCGACGTTCTCCTGGTCTTGTTCGCCTCGTCGATACTCGCGCTATAACTCCGTCGTCTCCCGGTCACGCCCTCGCCGTCCCGAACTCGCTGTTTTGGGCTCTACGTAGCCCACCTATACCGTACCTAGACCCTTGACAATAAACTCGCAAAGCTCACCAACCATATTACAATCCAAAATATCAACGTGTTTCCGACTCATCACCACCGCGACGAAACATCAATTCAACCTATCGATCTTAGATCATCATCAATAACAAGTCCAGACTAACAACAACAACAACAACAGCACAGACACAAACACACGGCCAAATAACAATACACACGGCCAAGACAAAAACCCATGGCCAAACTTGTCAAAATCCAAAGCAAATTCGTCCAAAATCAATAACAATCACAAATTCGGGTATAAACTTATCCAAGAATCATCGATCTCGTTCACAAGCGAAAACCCCCAACATCTCAATTCCATCAAAACCCACGGCAAAAAAAAAACCCAACTAAATTCGAGTTCAAACCTTCAATTCAAATCATCATTTTCAATAATCGAGCTCAAAATAAATCAAGGAGTATCAAACACGTTCAGAATTGAAAAGCCCCAAATCAAAATCAATTTCTAGAACCCTAGTTTTCAATCTTGATTTCAGAGAAGAGAATATCTCACCTCACTTGCTATGGAACGGACCTCATCGGCGCGCTCTCTCTTGATTTCCGGTGTCCCTCCACGGTCGGTGGCCTTGGGTGAGCTCGCGGCGGCGTTCTCCTTGCCGGAGCGCGCGCGCGGTCCGCATCTCGTCCACGACCCTCGCAGCCTCGTCGAGTCGGTCGGCCCGGCCGAGGAGCTGCGGCGGCCCCGCCGTGAACCGCTTCGCCGCCGCCAGGAGCGCCTTCACCGCCGCCGCCAGGAGAGAGAGAGAGAGATGACGAGTTGGAGAGAGAGAGAGATGGCGAGTTGGAGAGAGAGAGAGAGAGAGAGAAACGTGAGTGAAAAAAAGCAAAAACACCTAAGAGTTGTTTTTGAAAATCCTTCACAAAATTAAAATACAACTTGAAAATTTTTCAAAAAAAATTTTTCAATTGAAAAACAAACACGTTTTACTTTTTTGTAAAACAAAAAGCAAAAACAAAAACTGAAAAACACTTTCCGGATGAGCAACCAAACATGACCTTACATACTTCCATGTTGACTTTGCAGGTACCATTTGATCTTTATATTTTTTGCTGCAAAGTATAGTTTGATATTTATTCATGTGTGGGTATAATATACACACTATGTAATTAATTAGCGCCACTAATAAATGATCAGCTTTATTACTCAGTAGCTAAGATAAAAACCAATTCTGATATGTACTTCTATCCACACCTCACCCACCAATTTTTTTTTTTTTTTGAGAAACGTGGGCGGTGCCACGGAGATTTCATAAAAACCCTCACGTATGGCGGAGAATGACAAAAAACAAACAAGAAACCACACAACCAGAACATGAAACCAACCAAAGAAAAAACTAGCCGGCCATGCGGGACTGAAGCTCCTCACCCACCAATTTTAGAGTGCTAAATATCAAGAAACATTTTGGTTGGTACGTTTAAAAAAAAAAAAAAAAAAAAAAAAAAGCCACAGACCTTAAATATACACACACATGTGTGAACCATTATTTGGTTGGAACTACTGAGTCCATTATTTGGTTCTTTGTCATTCTAATTCATGGCTCTTCTTAACTCGATTTTGAGCCAGCATGAACCCATTCCATTGCCATATTTCTGATTTGAATTTTGGCTTTGTTTTGTTATTTTATTGCATCTTGTTTAGGATACACTCTGATTATTGTTTAGTAGGTGCACAAGCACAAACACTAGAGAACTTAGTGCCTTGAGACAGGCTGACAATCTGCTCCCTTGTATTGGGATATTATTGAATATCCATTAGATCATCAACCATGACATTTGTTATACATCAAGTTTCAATAGAGAAATTTCATTTTCTAGACCTAAAAACAATGAAAATATCAAGATTAGACCCATTAGTTTAATAATATCTGAAATTGGACTTTTGGACACTTTTCGGACAAAAATGCCATTGAAATTCAAATAACCCATATTCCTCTCATTTTTAAATTCTCTTCATCACAATTCTTGTCACCTTCGAATTGATTGCGCTAGGATTAGAACTTTGGGTATATGTTTGGCTTCGATTTTGAGGGTTTCGTAACGTGTCGGAATCCATCGGAACTCGTCGGAACGTGTCGGAATCCATCTTTGGAGGTGTTTTTTTGTTTTTTTTTTTAAATCTGGATTTCCGATGAAGACCATCGGAATCCATCGGATTCGGTTGGATCCGACCGAATCCGATGGATTCCGATGGTCTTCATCGGAAATCCAGATTAAAAAAAAAAAAAAAAAAATTTCACCTCCAAATCTCATTCAAATCAACCTTAAAAAAAATAAAAAATTCACCTCCAATTCGGTCGAATTTGGTGTGGTGGGCATTGAAACTCGTCGGATTTGATGTGGTTGGACGTTGGAATGAGGCTCACGTCGGATTTGGTGTGGAGAGAAAGTGAGAGTGAGAATGAAAGAGATGGAAATAGATGGAGAGATGATTTATTTTGAATTAAGGGTATTTTCGTCCAAAATTGGTACAAAAGTCCAATTTTGGATATTTTTTAACTAGCGGGTCTAATTGAGATATTTTCATAACTTTTGGGTCTAGAAAATGAAATTTCTCTTTCAATATTAGTGGATTTTCTACGTGAACACGATAGCACTGGCAAGAACAAGAAAAAAAAAACAAGAAACCTACTTCTTATTTAAAAAAAAATATGTCTCTCTCACTACATGATATATACTTAATATTTAATTTTATGTTGTCACTTTCACAAGAAAAAAACAAGGTCTTGGGCGAAAATTCATTTAAGGGGTCTCATTTTAAAAAAAAAATAATTTTATTATCATATAAATTATTGATAAACACAAAATATTTGAATTATTAATATCTGTAAATTAATACTACAAATTAATACAAATTTAATAAAATTATAATTATAAATTCAAAAAATTGGCTACATAAGCCACCTAAACTATAGTAATTGTAAATTAGCCAACCTTTGGTAAATACTTTGTAAATAGCCAACTTGCATACGTGGCATCCTATTAACTACCTAAAATATATGTTTGGCTGTGCTAAATAAGTCTTTTACTAATCTGTTAATAAGTTTACTTGGCTATTTACAAGAAATTAATCAAAGGTGGGCTATATCTCAATTTACTATATCCGTGTGGCTATATAACTTAATAACCCTTATAAATTAATTAATTTAGTAAATTATAACTACAAATTAAGTTATATAATAATTTTAGACGTATAATATATTTGTTAAAAAAATAATTGGACCTTATTTGGGAGAGGGACCTTGGGCAATGGCCCCACTTCTCCTCCCCTTGAGCCGTCACAGCCCCTAACCAAAAAAAAAAAAAAAAAAACGACAAGCCAATGGCTCAAAGGAATGAGCCCCAAAACATTTATGAATGCTGAGCCATACAACGGTTCTGCAGACTGAGACACAAAATAGCTCAAAGGATGCTACAAAATCGGCTCTCAAATCTTAGTATTAAATGTTTAACTATTAAGTCTAAAATCTTCATATATGTAATATATGTGTATAAGAAAAATTCATAATAATTGATTTCTAATAACTAATTATCTAACTTTGGTCGAAGTCTTGCTAGTTACTAATCTCAAGAAGATTTACTTTAGCAGGCATATTTGATTAATGCAATCTCGATATGAGGTATGAGGACAGTGGATTGGAGGGCTCGCACTCCCACTCGCCTCGTCAAAAGTTCCATACATATGGTGAAGCTTATTGTCAAGAATATGTGTGCAATTTTGCAAGGTTCGACATCCCGGGGGTTCCGGTCGGGTTTCGGTCGGGATCCCTTACACTGGAAGGGACCGGGACGGGAGTTGCAGAAACCGTTCCCGTGAACCAAACCCGGTCGAATCCCGGTCGAACCGGACCGGATCCCCCCGGACCGGGTCCCATTTTTTGTTTAAAAGAATTGGTCCTCATTCCACGAAACCCTACTCTCCCGAGGAAGAAATTTGCGCAAACCCTCCCGACCGGATCTCGTGTCATCTCGTCGTCGTTTGCTCAAATCCCGACCAAATCCCGCGAATTCCTTCAGTTCTGGTCTACGTCCCGTCGGATCCCGCACAACCGAAGCCGATTTTGTCCAGATCCCGGGGAACCCGAGAGGTATCATCCGAGTTTTTCATTTTTAAGGATTTTTTTCAATTTTTTCTTATGAATTGATGATTATTGTGATGATATTGTTGAAGTTAAATTAATTTCGAGATTAGTTGATTATTGTCATGATGAAGTAGAATTAAAATGTTGATTACAATTAATTTGATTATTATTGGGATGGTTATGTTGATTTTTGTCATATGAACTGATGATTATTGTGATGATATTGTAGAATTTTAATTAATTTCGAGATTATTTGATTATTGTCATGATGATGGTCTTGAAATGTTGAATTCATCTTCATTAGATTATGAATTGATGATTATTGTTATGATTAAGTTGAATTACTTGAAATGTTGATTAAAATGAATTTGATAATTATTGTGATGGTTATATTGAATTGAAATTAATTTGATGATTGTTATGGTGATTTGTGAATATGTGGAATTGAAATGATTATGATTATGAAGTATGGCGTCCGACCCGGCATACAAGTATTGCGAGCCCGTCGAAGGACGACCGAATGCAAGCAAATACAAATTTTGCGAGTACATCATTAGCGGTGGTGGAATCACTCGTGTGAAAAATCACTTGGCGAACATAGAGAAGACAAAAAGTGTGAAGATGTGCGACCAGGTTCCTCATGAAGTACAGGAGGAAATGCAGGAGTTACTCTACGTACGCTCTCAAAAGAAGAAGGAACGCGAGAGTTTATGTGAGTCGATGCGAGCAGACCTTCACAAAAGTCTAGGGGACTCTGACGAAGAAATAGACGAAGGTCCCGGTGGATCTTCGGGGTCCTCTGATCCAAGAAGATCGCACTCCGGGATCAATAGGTTGGCCAAAGCCGTCGACCGATTCTTCATTCACGAGTGACGAGACACTCAAGACACTCCACGTATACATATGTCCTACGATTATCACTTTCGTACGTGGTTCAACACATATTCTAGTGGTACCAGTATAACATGATGATGGATGATCAACCACGCTGCAGATCTAGGCGACGCAAATTTCAACCTCCGAGACACTCCACTTATAATTAGTGTATTTTATCGTACGTGTTGTAATAAATTTATACTCTATTTATGGTATTTTTTGTTTAAGAACTCAGTTTATGTTTGGTATTAATCTTTATTTGAAGTTTTAACTTTGAAAACTATTTTTATTATTGTAAAATATTTGTCTGAATACCCTTCGGGTTCCTACATTTTTTTATCGGGTTCCTCTCCGATAAATGGGTTTCCTACCGGTATCGTTTTTCTTTTTTTGGTCTGAATCCCACTCAGTTTCTTCTCCGATAAGCGGTATCCCCCAAAATTGGGGTCCCGATACGATAACGATAACGGTACGGCGATCATTGCAATTTTGATACGATATTTTATTTTATTAGATTTTATAGGAATTAACTTCCTTCCAAACTGTTTTCTATTACATAGTCCATATTACTACGTTACAGTGTACTCACATGCCTCGAGAGCTAGAGCCTTGCCTTGAAGTTCGGTATTGCGCTTTTCACAGTTACCCCAATTCGTTGGATTTAATTTCGAAGTAATTAACCCTTGATCACGTGTCTCGGGAAAGTATAGGTTAATGGCCACAATTTGGAATTTTGGATTCAGATTCCCAAATTATGACCCAAGTTAGATGTTATTTATATAATTTGCACGGCAGCTGTAGCTCCTGGGATGCACCGAAATTGAAGGAATCCAACATCGAACCAAAGTCAAATAGACTCCAGGAGTCATGAAAGTGAACAATATTATACCGAGCAGAACTTCGAAGAAAGAAAAATTGATAAATCAAATGTTAGCAATATTATAATAATATTGACGGAATATAAAGACAATTTGCAAGAAAATAGAATTGATTTTCCAGAAAATAATAAAATAAATTACAAAACCGGAAAAACCTTGACCCGGTATAAACACAAGAATGAGTGAACGGAAAAGAAAGTGTTGAGGCATGTTGGACGGTTTCCTTGAATCTTTTTATCGTCCTCCACAAGTGCTGGATTAGTTGAGCGGAACCCTCCCAAGATACAACGACAATAAGACAAGTTTAGCACCACTCAGCTTGACTTCGGCAAACTAGAACCTTGGTACCATAAACTACCACCGGAATACGAATAAAAACAAAGAAAAAATTTAAAGTTCGGCATACTTTTATTATTCTGCGAGTTGCTTATCGTTACAACACACAAAGAGCACCACCGCAATAGCACTTAACCAGCTCTGGGAGCCAAAAGAACTTCACTGATCATCCTATCAAGATTATCCAGCGACTCTCCGGTGACTGCCTCGGCCGCCAGACGCTTCCACTCGGCAGCCCTCTGGGTCATAACCCGGCCCTTCTCTCCGTCCATCAACTCTCTGACGAGCCCTGCGATGACGCAACGCTCCACAACCTCGATCTCCATCCCAATTCCCCACTCCCGACAGCTGTACCGACAGTTCGTCTGCTGCTCCGCAAAGAACGGCCACGATATCACCGCCACTCCGGCCACCAGAGTCTCCAGCGTCGAATTCCACCCGCTGTGAGTCAGAAACCCGCCCACCGCCGGATGCTGAAGAACCTCCGCCTGAGAGCACCAGCTCACCATCATCCCTCTCTCCTTCGTCTCTTCCACGAACCCCGGCGGAACCACGGCAGCCTCTCCGGCGATCAGGTCAGGCCTCAGCACCCACAGGAAGTCCTTCCCACTCCCGGCGAGCCCCCACGCGAACTCAACGAGCTGCTCCGACGTTATCACCGTTATGCTCCCGAAGTTGACGTACACCACCGACCCTGGGGTTTTGCCGTCGAGCCACTCGAGGCACCGCGGATCTTCGCGCCAGAGGTTGGAGTCGATGGGCTTGAGGGACTCGTCGTCCTTCATGGCCACTGAAGTCATCAGGTGGAGCGGGCCCACGGCGTAGGCCGGGGGCAGGCCGGTGGCGGCGGAGAGAGCCTGGACGACGTCGTTCTCGAGGGCTTGGAAGGTGTTGAAGATCATACCGTTGCCTAGTTTGGCTCTGTGGGCCTCACTTTTGGGGAAGTTGAGCATGACTTCGTCTTTGTCTGTGGTTCGGACGAAGCTCGGAAAGTCTCTCAGCCGCATATCTTTCATCCCCGGTATCCAATCTATCACCGTCTCCTCCAATTTCCGCTCTATGTCTTCCATATCTGCTCACAGGCTCAACGAATTGTAGGACTTTTTATAAAAAAAAAATATTTTACTATAATCAATTACAGCTGCGTGAGATATTAAAATTAGTTTAAGCTAATATACAACTACAAAATAAATCATGTAACAATATAAAAGAAATTTTCAAAGCTAAAATTTTAAAGGTGAAATTAATAACTTAAAATAAATTGAAGAGAGACTATTCTATTATTGTTATCATGTAATTAATTAAATATTATTACATAAATATTTAAAATTTAAAAAGAGGTTCATAATTAATGTTATCGTGTAAATAATAATTTAAAAAAATAGAAGGATTAAAGCAAAAAAATAGAAGGTTAATATTTAAGAGGAGTTGATGTCCCCCTAAGTTATGGAGAGACCACATCATTAAATTAAATATTAGACTGTGACCATCCACGGAGCCAGACTTTCAAAACAAATTAAGGGAATAATATAATATAAACAATTCGGAAGAGGCATAACAATATAAAAACAGCCATAAACTTGGACGTCAATAAAAAAAAAAAAAAAAAAAAAAAAAAAAAAAAAACCCACACATATACACCTACTACCTCACTGGCGGCGTAAAAGAGTAAGAGTATTATATTAGTATGATCATCTTTTCACGTGATAGTAAGACAAAGAGTAAGTAATTAAAATATTACTATCAAAGTTGAGGTCAAGAAATAGATTACCTTTGAGAGGGACGATGCCTTTGTCGATGAGGTCCTTGTAATGAAAGTAAGCCAAGAAGCCACAAGCGCTGGTGGTCCAGAACAGCACCTCCGGTATCCCGAGCTCCTCGGCAGCGTCGAGGGTGAAGCTCATAACTCCGTCGGAGACGATGCAGGTGACCGGAGGGACGTCGGGATCGGAGTTGAGGCGGCGGAGGAGGTCTCGGAACGGCGGGAGACAGGTGGCGGAGGTGGAGAGGCAGAGGGAAGGAATGTCCTGAGTGGCGTCGGCGTCGGAATATTCGAGGCCGTCGGGGATGGACTCGAACCGGAACGAGGGGAAGCCATCGAGGGAGTGGGGCCCACGAGACCGGAGGAGGCGGCGGCGATTGTAGTCCGTGTTGACGAAGGTGACGTGGAAGCCCTTCCAGTGGAGGAGCTTGGCCAGCTTCAGGAAAGGGGTGACGTGGCCTTGCACCGGGTACGGCACGCAGACCACGTGAGGCTTTTGCGTCGTCGCTGCTCTCATCGAACTCATTATGTATGTTGATATTATTGGTATATTATTATTGGTGTAGCTTTTTGTTTCAGCTCAGCGTTTCCTTTTATAGTGTTGAAATATGCAATGAGGCTTGAAAATTATTGTTATGGTGGTGTTGTGAAAAATCAATAATTGAATATGGAGTTGGCACGATTCGTGAAGATACCGTTGGGTCCCAATTCCCGAGACTAATAAATACTAAGGGGAGGACAAAAATACAAGTCGTCTTTTTTTTTTTTTTTTTTAATGTAGGATATTGTAATACAAGTCGTCCCAAACTATAGAATACGATTATCATCACAATTCAGATCTTGAACCAGCAGAGAGTAAATGTTTGACGCATATACTTACGCATGTTCGAAGAGCTTGAAATTATTATATTGGTAAAGCAGGAAACATGCACACACACACACACATACATATATATATATATATATATATATATATATATATATAATATCATCGGTGTACATGACTTTTCAAACTATCTTTTTTTTTTATATAAATTATATATACAAACCAGCTGAGAAAGAGATTGATTGAAGGAGATGAATTGATCGATTCAACCGCTTGAAAACGATTACAGAGTATATATATAGTTAACCAATGAAATAGCAAATGATCTAGTGCTACGTAGAGCACTTAGTAAGAGAAATGAAAGCCAATGAAAAGTAAGGAAATTGACACGTCATTTAGATGACTTAATAGCCCCATCAAACTCAAGTCATCTACACTAGTGACATTGAGTTTGGAAAGAATAAGAGGGAAAGCAGAACTTGATATTGGCTTTGTAAGGACATCTGCAATTTGATCACAAGCTGGCACATGCTTCACTGATATGAGACCTTGAGTCATCTTGTCTCGAACAAAATACAAGTCCATCTCAACATGCTTGGTGTGAGCATGAAGTACTGGATTGGCTGAGAGCATAACAACACTAGTATTGTCGCTCCAGATGTTTGAAACCCGAGTCTGAGACAACTTCAACTCTGATATTGAGCACTTAACCAAGTAACTTCATAAACCACTGTTGCAATGCTTCTGAACTCTGCCTCAACCAATGAACGAGAGAATGTATGTTGTTTCTTAGAACTCCACGCCACTAAGTTGCCTCCAACAAACACATAATACCATGTAGTTGATCTCAAATCATCGGAATTAACCCCTAGTCAGCATCACTAAAAGTAGTAATATTGAAACTACTAGCTTTGGTGAGACGAAGACCAAAGTCTAACATGCCAGCCAAGTAACGTAATATTCTCTTCGCTGCAACCCAGCGTGCATGCAGAGGGTTATGCATGAACTGACATGCTCTATTAACTGAGAAAGCCAGCTCGGGTCTAGTCACAGTGACATACTGCAGATCACCCACAATGCACCTATAAAGCTGAGCATCAAACATTGTATCACTCCCATAGGCAGTCAACTGAAGACTATTGTTCATGGGAGTACTACTAGAACGAGCAAATTGCATGTTAGCATAGAAGTAACCCTGAATACTTAGTTTGGCATAGAAGTAACCCTGAATATGTTTTGATAACCTGAACTCCCAAAAAATAGTCAAGAAAACCAAGATCCTTCATAGAGAACAAAGTACTGAGTTTGGTAATCATTTCTTCAACCTCACCCAAAGTATATCTAGTAAATGAGATATCATAAACATTTGAGGCGAGAAGCCATGAGACAAGTAATTGATCTTGCCTCTCCCACATTTGAAATGCAGGATTCACTCTGTCGAGTTCTTCATCCCCAAACTCTACAAATTTCACCAGAATTATATTGGTACCAAGAAAAAAAAAATCTTGTAGATCATCACCTCTAACCATAGAGAGCACTTATTTCCTCCAAATCAGGAAATTGTTGAGATCGACCTTCATTTCTATTAAATTGCTCGAAACAATTGGATTCGCTCTTGCCGGTATAGATCTAGCTGTATCCTCCATTGAATTCATCGATGTTGTTGCCATGATCGATCTTCAATTTCTCCAAACTCGGATATAGAGCTCTAATACCGTATCAACATCTGAAAAGTGATCGATTGAAGGAGATGAATTGATCGACTCAACCTTGGCAATGATTACAGATTATAGTGTATATATAGTTAACCAATGAAACAGTAAATGATCTAGTGACACACGGAGAATTTAGTAAGAGAAAGGAAAGCCAATGGAAAGTATGGAAAGTGACACATCATTTAGATGACTTCATAATTTGGAACAAATGGAAAACAAAAAAATTGAAAGAAACTCATCGGTGACTAAATGTTAACACAACTCAAATATAATTGTGTACTCACATGAATTTCTTATGGTCACTTAATCTTTGTGACCTTGCCAAAAAAAAATTATTATCGAAATTTTTCAAGAGTAGTGAAATTTTATGCAAAATTGTACTAAGTGGAGTAAAGAATCTTAATTAGTTACTTCCAAGTCCAATCTCACGAGTCCTAACTTTTCTAAAATGTTGAAAGAGTCTTTAACTAAAAGCTTACAGCCAAGCTTTGTTGATGGACCCAATTCCACCAATCAATAAAGTTACATTTTTAAGACCCCCCTCAAAAATGATTTCTTGATATTTTTTGTAATTATTTTTCATAAAAAAAAATATATTTTAAATGAAATTTTACTTTCTAGATTACCTATAGATTGTTTTTCCAATTAACCCCCAAATAAATATTTATAGCTTCGTAACTTGAGAGGGTCAATCCGATCCTCTTGTCGAGCTTCGTCACATATCAAAATGATTGGGGCCAACTGCTAATATAATCTAACAACCACACTTCATCGTACTTTGCTTGCTCTTTACGAGCCTCCGAAGTGCGAACGACACTTGAAGATATAATCGACGCTCTTTGTGTCACTGATCCTCACACTTGAAAGGAATATTGTGTCCTTGCTTAAATAGGTGGGAGAGATTGTCTCTCAAATTTGATGCATGCTGGGCCGGTTTGACCTATAGGGTCTCGGTCAAGCAAATTAGGCCCCACTAAATGAAAGACTAATTTATGTAGTATAAGGCCGAACATTAGGTATATTTTAGCCTCAAATATATTTAGTCTAAATAAATATTCAAAAAATATATGTACAATAAATTTGTTTCAAGCTTCAAAAAATTTTGAACCGGGCCTGGATGTGAATGCGTTTCTCCGTTAAGTTCCTTCGATATCAACCAGCGATGTCTTCAAGTACATGGCAATGCAATAATGTACTTATCAACTTAAATAACACATGAGTATTCCTCGTATTTTGTAAATCTATCTCATTACTTTCCCTTACACAA